>NW_024542184.1:0-78684 GCF_016758785.1 Suillus bovinus
GAATTAAGTCTTTGCGCAAGCGTCGGAAGCAGTACGAACCTTCTGACTTCGTACTGTGACGTCGCGCCGTATCGTCTCAGTCGTCCTCAACGACAACGTTCTTCCTCCTTTTTCTTTTCTACATTCCTTCTGCTCTTTCTATCACTCTCAGAAACACCCAGTCAATTTCTCAAAACACACTCTTAGCAAACACTCCAAATTCACCCGGCCTACCATGGAACGCATCTTAGCGGACCCAGCGCTGGAAGCGCAGCCCAATTTCGAGTCAGCAGCGTACGCGGGATGGCTCAATGCCCTTGTGGCAGGGGGCATAGCCAGAGAAGATGCACTCGAGCAAATGGCTGTGGGCTGGAGACTCGAGCGCCAGGAGCGCATCCTCCTTTGGCAGCAACAGAATGAGGAAGACGCCCGCACCTTGCAAGAACAGCTAGAGCGCGAGAGAGCCGAAAAAGAGGCTGAGGAACAGTTAGAGAGACGCGAAGCTGAGAAGAAAAAGCCCAAGATTAACGATTTTGATGATGGGGCCGTTGTCGCAGACGTTATCATACCTCGCCCATCCCAGTATGCCATCCAAAAGGTCAAGAACATGGAGTACGTAGAATTATGGTACTTCAGTCCTGACGGTTGCCACGAGGCTGCCACCACCTCTAGGTCCACATCAGACTCAGATGATGCTTTTGGCTTCGCCAAAGTGGATGGTATGGTCGCCCTCAAGACGATAGCGTCTTTCAAAGCTTCTCAGAAGGCTCTACAGGACCACGACCTATCTTGGCGGCAATTCGACCTCGCAAAGACCAGCTTTCTCGTTCACATTGAAAAGAACAATTGGCCGCAAAAGCATCAGCAGGCTTTAGCGTTATTTTTCACGCTCATTACCAACCATGAGCATCGCATGCGTCCACGAGGAGAAAAGGCTCTGCTTCGCTACGCGGGATTTGTGCGCCGTGAATGGCATGATCGCTTAGCGCAAGACCAAGGGTTCAATATTGGTTTATTCAATAATGCCCTGTACAACTCGATATCCGACGATGTCTGGGAGGCCGAACGAGATGAAGGTCTCAAAATGGTGCGTAGCGCATTACCCACCAACATTCAATCACTGACCAAATTCTTTTATATATTCAATCTCATGTCGGAAACGAACCCCGCTGGCTGTCTAAATGCTTTCACTCTTGGCTGTCCTTGCTTTTGGGGTACAATTCCCCATCTGCTATCCATGTGCTATTGCATATATGACTTCGTCTTTTGTCTTCCGCTCTCCCTTGCTTGCGCTCTCTACGCTGTCGCTCCATCTACCCTCATGCTAACTCAAACTCCCGCTTTCACTGTGTCCCTCTCAAACACTTAACCGCTGCTTCGCTTACACCCACACTGCTTTCGCACTTTCCTGTATACCATGGCTTAACAAAATCTTTGCTTTCATATAATTGTTCGAATCCTGGCTTACTCGAATCCTTTCATGCTCGCTCTATTGCACTCAGTTGCAACATTCGCTCGCAGTTCCCAACACTTCTTCCCGTTCTCGGGGGAGAGATGTGAGTTCCAGCCGAAATGGGCACGCAGAGACAGTACCTTTTGTGAATGATGGCCGCTATCACCCATACCGCCCTGCTAACCAAATGGCGAAAAAACTGCAGAAGTTGCAGCAGTTTTTTCCAGCGGGCGCAGGCCAAACCAGCCCATCAGCCTGCGCCCTCTGCCTTGGCTGATTCCGTCACCCCATCCACAAATGTGCATCCGAGTTCCTATGGGACAAACGAACCAAAACTCGATGTCGTCGAAACGCAGAGGGTCATTTGGTCAATCCAGAGGGCCTCGAAATCTGCTACGACTGGCAGAGACCCAAGGGATGCACCAATCCCTCTCGAGCTCACGTGCACGAATGTTCGGGGTGCGGAGCAAAGGATCACGGAGCTCAAGACTGTCCTCAAAGCGAGAGCATCTAATGCTATCACTCCCTATAGGCCCGAGGCCTGGCTGCAGCTTCTCATTTCGTCAAATCTCATACGTAAATATGCACATATTCCGAATGGTTTTCGCTTCGGTTTCATGGGCAGTGTCCCAACCATATCTCAAACTTATATCCCACCTAATAGCCCCTCGCTACATGCACATTTTGACGCTTTTGCTGCTATTCTGGACCGTGAATATTCCACTGGTCGTTATATCGGACCTATATCTAAATTGGAGACTGAAGAACTCATTGGTCCTTTCCAGACAGCCCCACTCTCCATGGTTCCTAAGCCAGGAAAGCCAGGAAAATTCCGCCTTGTACAAAACCTCTCGTTCCCGCTTCGTCCATCAGCCACTATATCATCCATTAATTCCTCTATCGACTCTAACTTATATCCGTGCACATGGGGTACAGCATCGACGATCTGTCTACTCATCTGGTCTCTCCCCCCAGGATCTCAGGCAGCCGTTCATGACGTGGCCGAAGCCTACCGCACAGTACCTCTTCATCCTTCTCAATGGCCGGGCCTGGTTGTCAGGACAGGAGAAGACAGCTTCGCCATTGATTCTAGCTTTTGTTTCGGGTTCTCGGCATCAGCAGGAACCTATGGCGAGGTCGCAGATGCTGGCGCAGACATATTCCGATCACAAGGAATTGGCCCGATATCCAAATGGGTGGACGATCACCTATTCATTCGGATTCTGCGAGAGCACCTTGCTAGCTACAATAACCTGCGCAAATCTCGTGCCGCTATCATTGCACGAAATGGTGGCATGCTCATTGAAGGAGGTCGAAAATGGTATCGGGGTTCAACTATGCCTGACGACAGAATTGAAGAGTTTGATGAAGACTGTTCGTTTCCCATCATTGATCTCTCAACAGCCTCCCCACGATCCCCAGAAGATGCTCGCTTCACATTTTGCTTTGACGACATCAACCGCCTATCCAAAATTCTCGGAATACCCTGGGAGCTGGCAAAAGACATCCTTTTCTCGTCATGTGCCCCCTTTATTGGCTTCCTCTGGGACATCGAGTCGCGTTCTGTCTCGATCCCACAGAGCAAGAAGGAGAAGTACGTGGCAGCTATCAAAGAATGGGAGATTCGATCTTCACACACGCTACGGGAAGTCCAGGAGCTTTATGGGAAGCTCTTACATGCTTCTCTGGTCCTCCCAGCAGGAAGAGCTTACCTCGTTTCTCTCGAGACCATGCTATCCATTTTTCACGACCGTCCGCACATGCCTCGTTCCCCCCCCAAGCACACAGGTGATGACCTCCGGTGGTGGAAAGCCAGCCTCTCACAATCACTCGTCTCTCGGCCAATCCCAGGGCCCGTCGAAATCATTGACCCCTTGTTACAAGAACATCTAGACGCTTGGGCCCCTACTATTTTTCTCCTGATCCTCCTCGTATCAGCCCTCGCATCATACCCTTACCCCGACCTTACCCTTGTTATCCTCGTCATCCTTGCATTCCCTTTCGCCCTCTACCTGTCGCTTCAGCAAAGCCAGTACATTTGGCCGGATCCTTTCGCTGACGAAGCATACCCGTGCTCCGTTTCACCACCTGACTGATCCTGCGGACAGTCCCCTTGCCCTTACCGTCCGGACGGAAACCTATGATATGATGCACGACGCATCCCCTTTGCCCTGTTCCCTTTTATGATCTCTGACTCGGTGCGCAGTCGCACATGCGACTTATACTTAGATCCGCAGCTGCACGATCGTGCCCTTGCGCGTTTCACTTCTTATTTCGACCTTTGACTCACTTCCTTATCTAGCACGTTCTAACCAGACCGAACGTGCCTTCCTATTATGGTCTTACCCTTTGTCGATTGCCTCTCCCGGTAGTACGAGTTATCACCCACTAATACGTTTCCTATCCTCTATATAAACTCGCTACCATGTACCATATTCCCTAACTTGAATCTACTTGGTTCTTGACCTCCTACTCTCACCAGAGTGATCCTTCTGCCTCGCCAGCAGTCTATATTCTATCTTCTTATCTGCTCATCGCGGATAAGCCTATAGTCTCGACCTTTACTCATCGACTTCGTCGACGAGCAAAGCCCCTGTTAACTAGTCGGACTTCTGTCCTTCTAATTAACGACGATCCTTACGATTAACCTTCGGGTGTCGTAAGCCTAGGCCGATATAGCTTATTGTCTCGCACCTGCGTGACATAAGCTACCCGATTTGGACATAGGCGTTAAATCGTACTTGCCGAAGACACGCCAAGTACGACCCCTAACCTTGGGCTAGCCCAAGGACGTCCACAGACCGTTGACGACACAAGCTCTGTTTGAGCGTCGCCAACAGATACCATCCAAGTCGTAACACCCCTCGGCTTACTCAGACGCTAGCTCAGGCACTGGTATCGCGATTTGGATCAATGGCAGATGGCGAGCGTGGTGTCTCCTCCCAGGCTGGAAAGCCGAAGACAGAGACATTGGCTGGGCAGAGGCAGTCGGCATGGAATTCCTCATTATTGCACTCCTCGGTTTATGCCCAACGGGCAGCTGCATCAAAATATTCGGGGACAACCGGGGAGTCGTTGAAGGGTGGTGGAAAGGGCGTAGCCGCAACAGGGCCACCAATACCGTCTTCAAAAGGATCCACGAGCTCGCCGCATCTACGCAATGCACTTTCCTCACGCGCTATGTACCCAGCAACTACAACCCAGCGGATGGCCCATCCAGGGGAATCTACCCTCCCTCAGACCTTCTGCTTCCCCCAATTAGCATCCCCCAGCCACTCCAACCCTTCGTCACGGACTTTGACAATCCCGCTATCCCTTCTGAGTGCCATGCATGCAGTAAGAAACTCAAAGCGCTCCCACACGTCAATGACCGAGCCCGCTCACGAGAATCAGCTGAGCACCTCAATGACGAGCTCCGTCGTCAAGGAGAAGAGCTCCTTAAAGCGACGCAAGCTTAGTAAGTCAGCGAACATCACACTGCAGGCTTCCCCCTCATCGAGATTCTTAGTTGCAGCTTATCCTGCTAATCTCACCCCTCATATTTCCGTCCTAAGACCCCATTGCACAGCAAAAGACAGGCTCCGTCTTTGGCGACCAGCCACAGACGACACATCAATATCTTGCCTCCCCCACGCAGATGCACAGCGCATTCAAGATGTCATGATCCACGCATGGGCTGGCAGCACCCAGGAGGCATATGGAAGCGGCATCCTCGCCTACCATGTTTATTGTGACTCGCACTCCATCAATGAAGCCATGCGTGCACCCGCGTCTTCTGAACTCATTTCAGCTTTCATTTCAGACTTAGCCGGATCATATTCAGGGAAAACTATATCAAGTTATGTCCACGGTATTCGCGCATGGCATATTTTGCACGGAAAATCATGGTCCTTAGATGATGACAAAATAGATGCTATGCTGAAAGCGGCCAAGAACCTCACGCCCTCGTCATCAAGAAGGAAGAAAAGACCACCATACACCGTGGCTTTTATAACTAGCATCTTGCAGAAACTAGACCCCAACAACCCTCTCGATGCTGCAGTGGGTAGCTGTCTCACAACAGCCTTTTATTCAATGGCCAGAGCTGGAGAATTCACGATCCGAACTCTTTCATCATTTGATCCCTCCATTCACGTCAAACGCTCCGACATTCGTCACGAAACAGATCGCAATGGGCTCGCGACTACCGTTTTTCATTTACCCCGCACGAAAACATCACAAAACGGGGAGGACGTTTTCTGGGCGAAACAAGAGGGTCCCACTGATCCTGAGGCCGCATTATCCAACCATCTCAACATCAACAACCCCCACTTCGACATCGCACTCTTTTCCTATAAGTTCGGCGAGGCACACCGTCCTTTGACGAAAACAAAGTTCATTGCAAGGCTTGCTCGCGCTGCAAAGGATGCTGGCCTCGACCCATTGCAAGGCCACGCTATCAGAATAGGTGCTACCTTGGAATACCTCCTCCGAAACATCCCATTCGAGGTCGTCAAGACAATGGGAAGGTGGGCCAGTGATGCCTTCCAGATCTATCTTCGAGATCACGCTCAGATTCTCGCACCATACCTTCAAGCAACACCCGCCATTCAAGATGAATTCCTGCGGCACACAATGCCCCGCGTTCGGTAACGGCTTCTTCATGTAAGCATCCATTCTCCTCCTAGTCTTATGGGTATCTTCGGTTCGCTCGATGCGTCGTCGAACTCCTAGACAGTTGGGAACCGCAGCTCACCTTTTATCTGGCAGGACACGCAACTCGGGACCGGGAGGCGCTGCGCGCCTTCGCCCAAATCGCTCAGAATAGGATATATCGAGGATCGTGGACATCGAATGTTCATAGCACGGTAGTAGAGGCAATATTAATTGAATTCTCCAAGCAGAACTGCTCCAAGTGACTCGCAAAGACCGACGTTTTCGATTGACATGTTTCAAAACCGTGCGTAACTTGACCAATTTGTAGAACATGTGGAGTTGATGTAGGAAAACTGTTGGATATCGGACAGAGAAGAGTACATACGTCCGTTGGCATCAACCATAGTCACTCCTAGGGCAAGCAAAGGATCACTCGAATAAAATGCCCGATAGAAAGTGGGAAACGGAACACGTGAAAGATTTGAAGGTAGTTTGCACTGTGCAGGCAAATCCGTCCAACACCGTAAACCACTGCGACGGGTATGCGCAGTGTACGTGCGGGTCTCCATAATCCACACCATCGTACTCGCCACACCCGTCAGCGATAAACCGCTGGTTTACCCGTACCCGTGCGTGCTCTACCCTACACGTTGAAGTAACGTTTTGAGGCAATGTTAAAGGACAACGTGGGCAGGAAAACAACTTGTGGATGCTGGCGAGCAGACGAATACAGGCAGGATGATCATGAAAATGAGGTTCCCTTGTGTCCATCTCCATCACATGCGGATTTCGGCAGTAGTAAAAGTGCCGAACGGGGTATATCTGGTATGAACGCTATCGTTATACACCACCAACACTCCCCATTCGCCCATACTCATCCTCAAATATGACCGTGGTCTTAAATGGTCCCAGTTGGTGGCCGATAATCAATTTCAATATTGTTTTCAGCTATTGGACAGGTTTGTCGGATCAAGATCTCTAGGTCTAACATTGACTTGCGCTTTCGCAGTTGCCACCAGCATCGTGGTGGTATACGATTGGGGTGAGCAGGACAGCGTTCGAAAATTGCTGAAATTCTCATAATATTTTCAGTGCTAACGATTGGACAAGAGGCAGGTAGATATTATTGCCAGAGCAGCCAACTCGCTAACAATGGTGTCATAGATTGAACTCATCTGGGTAAGTGACGAGAGTCCCGTATCAGCAGAAAAGAAGAGAATACGACGATTTCGCAACAGAGGCAACGATGGTCTTCCATGACTGTGCTTTATTTGCTTGTTCGTACCTCATTGTGCTATGGCGTGGCTGGCAAGTCGTGCTGACTCCAACATGTCCTAGATACGTTATATTGGAATATCATATTCTGTGTATGTGTCGAGGCCAACAACTTGGCACCGTGCTAATGCTCATACCTGACAATTAGTCTCAATGTTCTACGTATGTCTCACATGCTCTGTGTTCGATTCTTCTGACCATTGGCATACAGAAAATATGCCATTGGTCTCGCTGACAGATGCAGTGAGTAATATGCAACCATCTCATTCCTATCCAATGTATGCGCTCATACGTAGGGGTGAGTGAGATTCTGAACACTGAACCTAGCTCAACATAATGACTGCACAGGTGTGAGTCGGTCTTTGATACTAGTAATACTCGAGGCTGATCACTGATTGGGTGTTTCAGGCAATATTATAATCTACGTAGTGGATGGGACAAATGTGGTTGTAACTGCCATGTTAGGCGGTGAGTTACCCAGCTCAATATCTCTGATGTTGACTCGACTGAAACATGATGTAAGTCATCATGATTGCCCGGTTACATGCTATGTATCAGGGATCCAGAATGATGCTTCGCTTCCTTGTTATCATGTTCCTGGCTGTAAGCATCGCCTGCGGGGTAATGGCGGCAATAGGACTCAAGGATGATGTAGCGGGTGAGCTTACTTGTCGACGTGAAGAACATAGCTAATTGGACGAATGCCAGAGGAGCTGATACTCTCTGGCACATATATGTATAATGATGTATCTGATGGGGATGCTCAGCTTCTGTTTCCAATGGTTTGGATGCTCAACACTGTTTGGGAGGTCCTTGCACTGTGTCTTTCAGCCTGGGTTGCTGTAAAACACTTCCGTGACCTACGAAGATTCGGCCAATCGACAGGAACAACCATCGGGGACTGTTTCAGAGTGCTGATACAATCTCATGTGCTTTATTTCGCAAGGTGAGTTTATCATGTGATTGTGGTCATAGTTTTCTGCTCAAGTCCCGCGCGACTAGCTTTGTTTGTGTCTCTTGCCTTCAACTTGCTTTTATATCTCCAGAGCTCTATGTGCGCTGACCTGTCACTGACATATGCGTGTAAACATTGCTCACCGTTTCTGCAGACTTCATATTCTGCTGGAGCCCTGACACTCCTAGGCGGTCTTCAAATTTTATTGGGCGTGCAGATGTTTGTGCTAGGACCACGCCTGATCCTTAGCGTTCGAGAATATCACGCCAAACTCGTGGCCAACTCTGATGCAGAAACTAGCATGAATTCGATTGTCTTCCAGGAGCATGTACATGTGACAACTAGTAGTACTGTGTAGGGACATGCATGACCGGTGGTCCGTAGGGATGAGAAATTTGGTCGAGGATCCGTCTTAGTATTTATTTAACATATAATGTTTCCAAGCATATTTAAAATCGAGGTTTACGTATACCAATCCATTTCTTGATGTATCCTTACCGGAACCCAGTGAACAGTCCACCCACAGTTACACCAAATGGCAAGCCAAAATTGTCCAGAACGTCTAGCAGCCAACCCAGTCCTCGATGCCCAATACTGAAATAAACGAGAATTAGTATAAATTAACGAAACAACTGACTCTACGCGTTTGTGGACTTCCTGTCTAACTTGAAGCACACAGATGATGAAGAAGTGACTGTGAACTGAAGGCCAGATAGCTGGTAGTTGATTAGCCTGAGATGCATTCTCGTCCATCCGGGCAACGGAGAAGGAAAGATGAAGAAATCGTGCGAAGTCATGGCTGACCATCAGAGTAAAGTAACGAACGAGATACGGACATGCACACATCTGCGATACACCCGTTGATATCGATCACAGTCGCTCCAGGGCAAGCAAATGATCACTTGAATGAAGTGTCCGGTAGAAGGTGGAAACGGACCCGGAAAACGTGAAGACTCGAGGGTATTTTGCAGGCACATTGAAAGGTAGCGTGGGCTATTGCAATGACGAAAGAAAACAACTTGTGGGTGTCGGTGAGGACACGAATCTAGGCAGGATGATCACGAGGAGAATAAAGTTCCGGGGAGTGTCTAGATGGAGACGCGAGGTGTATCGATGATGGGTGTTCGATTATGAACAAAGTACTTCCAACACTGCACTCACGATGGATGATAGCCTAGAATAGATGCCAGTTAGATTTCGCAATAAAACTGTCTGAGACCCGGAGCACGAAGCTGGACATTTACAGTCAGCTCCACTCGAACTGCTCTACTTGCCTGGCCATCTACGTACAGATGATCACGAGGATCCTACACACACTCCCTCTGATCTATCCTTTCCTCCCCGACACCTATCATCCCTCCGAGTCACCTCACGTCTCCTCCACATTCCCTTGCCGTGTATCTTATCCACAACCGCTATTTAGAAAAGCAATGACATGGCCCACAGTTCCCGAGTAATAGTATGTTTGTACGCAGGACATGCTCGTGACGATGTGAAGAAACTGGTAGGCAATATTGTCGACTGGGTACAAGGATGGGTCGCAAGAGAAAGAGAAGTAAAAAGACAGTGGCTGATTGTAGCGGAGGGTGAAGCTGTAGGAGTATGGACGGAGTTGAAGTTGTGAGATATCGTGTTTGGAAGCATAAGTCGATGTTAAATGTAGCTATACACACCATGTCAAAATTCCTGTCATGTTCCTCCGTTTCTTCGCTTGTTATTCCTGCATTACTCCTACGCAATTCCTAGTATGCGTGCTCTCTCGAGCCAGGACCGCACGAGTGACTGCAAACATCTTATGCTAACCCTGACGCTAGCTCAGTTTCGTGCAGGAAAGGGGAACGATCTCAGGATGTAGCCTCAAAGCGCACCACCGAAAGGAAGAGAGTGAAGAGCTCCTCGGGGTCACAAGGGTTACGATACCATCGAACTGATTCAGTCATGCAAAGCCTCGATCTCCCGAGTGCTTCGCGCGAGATAGTCATCGTATGAGTCATGTGCTGCATTTCAAGAAACACGGAAATTGAGCAATCCGCCCACACCTGCATCCACCATGCTTACCAGCATTTTTGAGTTTAGCGCGAAACCGCGCAATAACTTCTCGGTTGTATGTGATTGCTGAGAGTTGCGTGTGTTTGACGGTGCCTACACGGCGTTTGCAGCACTTTGGTTTAGAGGATGGCAGAGACACACGAAGATGCAAGCCTACCTGAGACATGAATAACACGCGGAATGATCCTGACATCGTAGATGCTAGTGAGAAGCGTGACTGCACCCCATGCAATTCGATGTTGATCTCGTGCGACACGAATAATACAAAGGTTCGTGAGCGGTGAAAAATACTTGACTGCAGCCATTTATGTAAGATAATATAAATAGTCGAAGGATTATACGCACCATTCAACGACATCCCTACTGCTCCCCATCCGGTGTCGCCAAAGTTTGTCACGATGCTGTCGCGGAGAGCGTTGTAGATCAACCTCCCGTCCAGAGTTCGTGTGCTTAGAGACTCTTTTTCAGTGGAGGTATCTACCGTAGACGTATCGACGAATTCGACGAGGAGCCAGCGATTCTTGTTTGATTGTATGGGTAAGCATGCTATACACGGTTGAAAACCAGTTTGTTTTCTACCTTGAACCGAACCATGTCTTGCGATGAGGTGCAAACGTTCCACAATCAATACTCAATGAAGGTAGGCCTTGAAGGAGATGGAGAATGACAAATTGGAAGCTCCAGAATGTTATATCATATCACAAGACTGCAGCAAGGTTGTATTATTATTGCGCAATACTTGTCTAAATTAGGGAAACGCCAATTCGCTGAAGTTGACGGTTGTTTGGGTTGAACGTATTGCAAAGGTCGGCCTATCGAGTCTCAGATTCCAATCCAATACCACTAGCTGATACCTTAATACAGGAAATTCGTGGTCTCTGCGATTCGCTCGACAACTCTCTTGCTACGGGTGTGTGGAGCATCACACGTGGAGGAAAAATTCATGCCCATTGCTGCGTGACGTCACGAATCGCAACAAAAGATTCAAGTCATTATGATTGCTCGGTTGCATGCAATGTATCAGAGATCTAGAACGATGCTGATCTTTCTTGTTGCTGTCTTCTTGGCTATTATCCGCCGAACGAGATACAGACACCCACACCTGCGTGCATACACCCGTTGGCATCGATAACAGCTTCTCTTAGCAAGCGAGTGATCGCTTGAAAGCCTCTGCGTCACTTCAGGCGATAATCTGCTGTCTCAGGTATACGTTTAAGCCCAGACAGCTGATAGACTAGAAACTACACCTAGACGCGGAATACTTGATCATCCAAGCGAACACAAAGAAAGGAGATAAAGTGACTGTGACTCAAAAAAAAAATGTGGCTGATAGTACGTCGCACCTCTGAAAGGGTGTTTGGCTGTGAGAGAATCTACCAGGTCATCGTCAATATGGCTGATTAGAAATCAAATAGAGTTGAAGTGCACTGGCAGAGTGCGGTGTATCAGTATGTCACGGGCTCTGCGTCGTGTGGGAACATAAACGTACCATGGAACCGCTCTCCTGGGATCGGATGATATGTCCTGCTTTTCAAACTCTTCATCTAGACACACGCCGTAAGCACAAAACGCCTCGCGTCAAACGGCTAATGGCAACGTTTGTCTGTTGTGATCCAAGGGGTCAGTGGGAATAGTGCACCGAGGTCGACTGCTGTACCGTTGATCATGTGTGGCGAGCTGCCCCCACTGAATATGCGAGATGCGTCAGACATTATCGCGCGAGAGCAGTTGAGCGTTTTTGTATTGATGAGAACATAGTGTGTGGCATTGAACCATACACGATATTGACACCAGCACAAGAGCACAGGTTGACTGTCACTAGTAGTTTACAGCGTCGGGTAGATCGAATAAAAAAAAACAGCCGTTCCTTCTATTATAATATACCGTTAGTATTGAAAATCACGAGTTAAGAGATAACACCTACACGAACGCTACCTCCCATGCTGCTGACGGTTGACGCACACTGTTGCGAGCATGGAATCTCTGTGGACGTTGATGACTATGCTGAACCTTGTTAGTAATGATATAGAATTTCAGACAACACACTTACATCAAAGCTGCCTTCCATGCTACTGATAGTTGACGTGCCCTTTTTTTTGACGTTGTGGTGTGGGTTGAGAATGTCGATAACAGGGATATGCCTCAAGCGAAGGCAAAGGCATTCGCTCACGGTCGAATTCGTGTCCGTCGATTCTGCGATACGGTTAGTTTTACACGCGCCACGTCGTACCTAAAACTTTTGCCAAACGACCTCATTTCGAATTATCGCGCATGGAACCAAGGCGGCCTTCGGGCATTTTTTTTCGTGATAACAAAAATCAAAATCAATGTTGATAAGCTCAGAAAACTCATGTGGGAGTATGAATAGTTGATTTTGTCGCCACCTTGATGTCACCTTGCGATCAGTAACAATGAGCGGGAGGGTATGGACTTGTGACCCGGCAGGGCTTAGCCTAGTAGAGCCCAAGACATCTACTTGCGTTTGAATGGGCTATTGTAAGCGGCTCGATTGAGAAGGCAATAAGTGGTCCACCCTAAAGTGCATATCATCAAGAACAATGAAGGTCACGTTGCTTCCACAGTTTGAAAAAGAAAAAGCCACGAGGGTTCGGGTATTTTAAACGAGTCGCCGATGGACTAAATTTTCATAAGCTCCCATCTTGCTCAAAATGTCGTCTACATTCTTGGTGAGTACTATCGTAAAATACAGCGAACTGTGACTTAACGAGTCCCATAGTTATTCTCGGAATTAGAAAACGATCCAACTAAACCTTATGATGTCCAAGTTGTCCAGTTCTGGCGAGGCGAGGAAGAGCCACGACGGCCCTATCCACTTCACTGGGCAATCTACGTCGAAACAAGTCCTAGCATTGGGAACACGTATCAAATCGCAGGAGACTCCACAAACTACGCCATCGATATCCGACTCAACCAGCCTCTGGAAAATTTGGAGGACTTGCGTGGAAGCTGTATAGTTGGAAAGGTAAACAGGAAGGAGCTCGACGCCATGGAAACACTCCTTCCGAGAGTTGCCATCATGCGCGATCTCCCCTGCTGGAATAGCCATAATTGGGTGGAAGACGCGCTTGGGTATCTCAGGCGCTGCTGCTGTTTTAGCATCGTCGGGGAGATAAAGTTGTCCGGTCTTCAGGACAACATGTGTTGGCTATTAGAGGAATGGCCCGAGATTGAGGACGCGGTAGAATTTGTCGGTGACGCGAATCTCGCGTGCGTCCAGAATAACCGACGACTTTGGGACTCGCACCAAAACTTCTGGAGGCTGCACGAAACTTGGCGTTTGAAGTGCGCAGAGGCGGTCAAAGATGACAATGAGGAGTGCGACTCTGAAAGTGGTTAAAAGAATCTGTTTGATTTATCAAACTCCATGGAATCTGGACCTATGTTTGTGGGCTGCAATTGTGATTTTGTACCATCATCAACGTCATGTACCCAATGTTAGAAGTAGTGTGGTAACCTTTGAGCACTGAGCTTGTACAAAGCTGACTTGCACCGTGATGTCCAGATGGCTCTGTAGAGGGCACAACATGTACAGCTGACATGCTGTTCATGCACTGATGAACCACCTTTGATTCCGCTTTGATTCCGCTAAGCGCTCGCGAGACTCGTTACATAAACAAAACTTTGGCCCGGGAAAACACGCCGTTCCGGAAGGCGCCTCGCTGTGTTCAATTTTCAAACGTTCATCGTTCATGTCATTCCCGCATTTTCGAGTATTTGTTCTCAATATTTTCATACGTTCATAAATTTACTGATGGGTTAATGCATTGAATGCCATGTGCTTTACATTGGATTCGCTCTAAACTTATCGTATCTCGTTGTTCATCATGCTAATATAATCATGCTAGCCCAGGTCCCAATGATTCAAGCATGATGCGATGGACAGGTAAGGTGAGATATATTTGACCCAGTCAAGGTTTCTTGTTCCATAATAGTAATCGGAGGGCAGTTATGCCTCGGGCTCAGCCAGCAAAGCCGAAGAGTGTGCACTGCTTGTTTCACTCACATCAATTTCACGCTCTGACCTGTGCTAGATCGACAACTACAGGGAACTCCTCAATTTTTGCAAGTTTGCGGCAAAGACCTCAAAATCACCTTGGAAAATTTTGTCGACATCACCAACGATGGTGTTCAAGTAGTCGCGTGCGTATTAAACACTGGTTTGGAAATCAAAATCTAATTTGACACTTGTCACTTGATTTTGCAGCATTTCACCCAATCAAGGCAGGATCATTTATCCATATCCATCATTCAGAGTTTGGCGACAGAAACGCTGGGCGGTGGTATATCTAGCACAAACACAATCGTTATACCATAAACATTCCCTATCCGCTTACACTCATCTGTCTGATATGACCAAAATCTTGAACGGCCCCAGTTCGTGGCCGATGATTGATGAGAATATCTTTTATAGCTATTGGATAGGTTCGTCGCATCAAGATATCTAGATCTAACATCAACTTTCCGTTTCGCAGTTGCCGCTGGCGTCGTGGTGGTATACGATTGGGGTGAGCGGGTCAGCATTAGAAAACCTCTGATATTCTCATGGTATTTCTAGTATTAACACTCGGCCAAGAGGTATGTCGATATCATTGTCGGAGCGGCCAACTTGCTAAGAATGGCGTCATAGATTGAACTCATCTGGGTGAGTGACCTGTATCAGAAGAAAAGCAAGAGATACAATGAATTCACGACAGAAGCCACGCTGGTCTCTCATGACTGTGTTGTATTTGGTCGTTCGTACCTCATGTTGTGTTGTAGCGTGGTCGGCGCTTGTGCTTACTCCCCAATGTTCTAGATACGTTGTATTGGAATACCATACTCTGTGTATGTGTCAATGCAGATAAATTAGTACCATGCTAATAGCTGATCTCTGACAATTAGTGCTTATGCTCTGCGTATGTTGCATATGGACTGTGTTCAATTTTTCTGACCAGCAGCATACAGCAAGTATGCCATTGGTCTCGCTGACAGATGCAGTGAGTATTCCACAATCATCTCATTCCTATCCAATGAATACAATTATTGTAGGGGTGAGTGAGATTCTGATGATTGAATTGGCTCAACGTAATGGCGCAATAGGTGTGAGTCGAAGCTTTTGATACTAGTACGAGTGTGTTCACTAATTGGGTTTTGCAGGCAATATCACGTACTACGTACAGAACGGGATCAATGTGGTTGTATATGTCATGCTGGACGGTGAGTTACACAGTTGCAATGCCTCAGCGGTATTGACTAGAATGAAACATGATGCAAGTCATCATGATTTCTCGGTTGCATGCCATGTATCAGGGATCTCGAATGATGCTCATCTTCCTTGTTATCGTATTTTTGGCTGTCAACATCGCATGCGCAGTAATTGGGGCACTAGGACTCAAAGATACTGTAGGGGGTAAGCTTTACTCGTTGACTCAAAGAACACGGCTCATTGGGTAAATACCAGAGGAGCTGTTACTCTCTGGTACATATATATGCGATTATAGATACGAAGGGGCCAACGAGCTTCTGTTCTCAATGTTTTGGACGCTCGACATTGTTTGGGAGGTCCTCGCACTGTGTATTTCAGCCTGGATTTCCGTGAAACACTTCCGTGACCTGCGCCGACTTGGTCCATCCACACGATCGAGCATCAGAGACTGTTTTAAAGCGCTGATGAAATCTCACGTGCATTATTTTGCAAGGTGAGATTGTCATGTGAATGTAGTCATCTTTGTCTCAAGTTCTAAACATTGCTTTAGCTTTGTTGGCGTCTCTTGCCTCCAGCTTGTTAATCTCTCTCCAAAGCTCGCGGTGCGCTGACCTGTCGCTGACATGTGTTTTTAATCACTGCTAATCATTTCTGTAGGATTCATATGGTACGGGGGCTCAGATAGTCGCCGGTGCTCTTCATATTTTGTTGGGCGTGCAGATGTTTGTGCTAGGACCACGCCTCATCCTTAGTGTTCGAGAATATCACACTAAACGTGTGGCCAACTCTGACACAACTAGCATGAATTTGAGTGTCCTCAAGGAGCATGTAGATGTACCGACTAGTGGTAATGTGTATGGAAACGCTTGCCCTGTACTCTACAGGGAAGAGAATTTGGGTTGAGGATCTGCCGTGGTATTTATCTAACATGCAACCTGTCCCTGCGGTATTGACGTGTCGCTGCCTATAATTATAGCAAAACCCTGATACTTTAATTACTACAAGTCTGAATTGTAGGGTGATCTGATACACATCGGAAACATACGCTGTGGCTCGGCTGCCCACGGGGGGACTTGCCTGTGAAATGTATACAGGTGCCGAGTAATGTAACTTCTCGGCACCATACGTCCAGCTTACCATGCGCGTTCGCTTCTGTTTCTTTCTCTCCTCCACGACATTGAGTTCGTCATACCTCGTACATCCTCACCTCGATTCATACCTACAGTTTTTCTTTATACCCACCTACTACTCCGAGCTAACGCTCAGTCCAGCCCAACGTACTAGATCATGTCAGTGACTCTCGAGTCAGACGAAGCTGGACCCTGAGTCACTGTACGGCAATGTGCGGTGCTACACACCCCATTTGGGTTTTGCTCTTCAAACCAGGGACACAAGGTTACGCTAGCAAATATTGCTAGCTGTGATGGCTGCAACACAACACTTTTGTGAACTCCCCATCGTTACGTCGTAGTCTAGATCTACACATAGTAGGTTATACACGTCTATGTATCGACAACACAGATTCCTCCGACTCGGAGTATCTGTGGTCTTATTCAGCAGGAACATAATTATGTACGTCTATTGTTCTCACAGCTACAATGAATTCACTGATGGCCGTAACCTGATCATTGCATTGATCAAGGGTCTCGAGGTGCGGATCAATCAAACGTCCATCATGGCTATACAAGCACTGAGCGGTAGTATATCTAGCATGAACGCTATCGTTATACACTACCAACATTCCTCATTCGCTCCTCGTCCTTCAAGTCGAACATGACCGTAGTCTCAAATGATCCTAGTTTGTGGCCGCTAATCAGTTTGAACATTTATCTCAGCTATTGGACAAGTTTGTCGTATCAAGATCCTTTGATCCAACATTGACTTGCTGTTACACAGTTGCTGCCGCAGTCGTGGTTATATACGATCTAGGTGAGGGGGACAGTCTTCGAAAACCACTTATATTCTTATACATTTCCAGTACTCACGATCGGACAAGAGGTAGGTCGATGATATAATCACAGTAGCAGACTCGCTGAAAGAGGTGTCCTAGATTGAACTAATCTGGGTGAGTGACAAGAGTTCGGTATGAGAAGAAAAACAGGAGAGTATACTGAATTTGCGACAGAGACAACCTTGGTCTCTCATGACATTGATGTATCTACTTGTTCGTACCTCATGTTGTGCTACTAGTAGCGTGGTCGGCAGTTGTTCTGACCCCAAAATGTTCTAGATACGCTATATGGGAATACCATATTCTGTGTACGTATCGAGGCCAACAACTTGAAACCGTGCTAATAGACCAGCTCGGACATTAGTATCCATTTTATCGGTATGTCTCATATGCTTGTGTTCGATTCGTCTGACAGACGGCACACAGCTTCTGCGCCATTCGTCTCGCTGACAGATGCAGTGAGTTTTATGCAACCATCTCACTCCTATTCAATGAACTCACTTATATATAGCGGTGAGTGAAATTTTGAATATGGAACTTGGCTCAATGTAATGGGTTAATAGGTGTAAGTCGGAATGTTTGATACTACTAGTATAAGGGTGATCGCTAATTGGGTGTCTCAGGCGGTAGCATGTACTACACACTCAATGGGACAAATATGGCTGTAGGTGCCATGTTGTGCGGTGAGTTACCCGATTCCAATCACTGTGCTATATTGACTGGACTGAAATACGATGCAAGTCGTTGTCATTACTCGGTTGTATGCGATGTATCAGGGATCTAGAATGATTCTCATCTTCCTTGTTATTATCTTTGTGCTTGATGCCATCAGTGGCGGAGTAACCGCGGTTCTTGGACTCGTGAATTTTGTAGGGGGTAAGCTTTGTTCATCAAGTCGAAGAACGTAGCTCATTGGACGAACATTAGAGGAGTGGATGATTTCTGGCACATACGTGTGCAATTATATACTTGAAGGGGATGCTCAACTTCTGATCTCAGTGACTTGGGTTCTCTACACTGTTTGGGAGGTCCTCGCACTGTGTCTTGCAGTCTGGATATCTGTGAAACACTTTCGTGACCTTCGGCGACTCGGCTCATCGACAGGATCGACCATCAGGGACTGTTTCACAGTGTTGATAAAATCCCACGTGCTTTATTTTGCGAGGTGGGCTTGTAATGTGAATGTAGTCATCTTTTTCTGCTAAAGTTTCGCACATGCTAGCGTTTTCTGTGTCTCTTTCCTCGAGGTTGCGTTTTTCTTTCCAGACCTCTTGGTGCGTCAACCTTTTGCTAATATCTGCTTGTAAGCACTGCTCATGATTTCTGTAGAATTCGAATTCTATTGGAGTTCAGACATTCGTTGGTGCTCTTCGAATTCTATTTGTCGTGCAGATGTTTGTGCTCGGACCACGCCTCGTCCTTGGCGTTCGAGAATATAATGCCAAGCTCGTGGCTAACTCTGATGCGGAAGCTAGCATGAATTCGATTGTCTTCGAGGAGCGCGTACATGTATCAACTAGCAGTAGTGTATAGCTATCGGGAAATGCTTGATGAGTGTCCTACAGGGAGGAGACATTTGGTCGTCGTGGTATTTAGTTAACATATAGTATTTCGACATATATTTGAAAGATCTAGGTCAAACCTTGCTGCATCACTGCCGAAACAAATTAGCTATCCACTCACGCCTGCACCAGAACGTCTGACAACCAACACAGTCCTTGATGTCAGATGTTGAACGATAGTCAGCGCAAATGCCCAGACACCTGATCCTCGCGTCTGAGGAGTTTTTCTGTCTGAGCGCCAAAGTGACTGCGAAGTGTGCAGCTAGGATGGCTGATAACTCTTAGTCTGAGATGCATTTTCATACATCCGGGCCACAGAGAAAAAAAATGAATCGCGCGGACTCATGACTCGACGACTATCGCGAATGAGTATGGCAAGGGGACGAGCGGTGAATAAAGTATGAGAGAATCAGAGTTTCAAGTCAGAAGACCTCAAGCGTACCTATCAAACTACGAATGAGACCGCGTCAGCCACGACATTCCGTTGGATCCACTGCTAATCAGAGTAAAGTACCGAACGAGATATATTGGCATCGATCGCAGTCGCTTCTAGGGCAAGCAAATGATCGCTTGAATGAAGGGCCTGATCGTCATAGAATGGGTGGCAGGGACCGGCGAATCAACGGAGGATGATCATGAGTACTCGAGTTCTGGATATTGGATATGATCAAGATTCCAGGTATCGATCGATGGCAGGAAGTTGACCTCTATGGAGGGATACGAAGCCGATCCCCGCACTAAATAGAAGCGTGATAGCCTAGAATTAGATGCCGGGTTAGATCCAAGGATGGTGGCATGGACCATGAAAGTATATGTCATCGGGAATCAGATCGCCGATTTTTGTTGGCATTCCTTCCAAGTTTTGATTTATCTAGTTATTAATAGAATTCGGTGAATGTGAGCCCTTAGAGAGGCCGATGATTGGAAAATGTGAACGGTAGTCCTGGAGGGTTTGCGCACTAGTGAGACATTTTAGAGTGGGTGAATATCTTCGTGGCGTACAAAGAAATTCTAACTGAGAGCACTCAGCACGCTGGGAGCTAGCCTGAGCTAGCAGTAGAGCTAATTTTTTGACTCTCGGCAAACACCGAAGGTGGCTTCAAAGTTGCCTGCCACTGACAAATGGGGGTCGCTGCTCGCATGCCTTTCGTACTATGTTCTGTGCGCGTTCGAAACATTAGTATCATCGTTTTATCTTGTCCAGCATCGTGTGCGTCTTGAACTTCCTGCCTCAGACGGTCAGGAGTCTTTCTCTAAACTATCAGACTAACCAGCGCTGAGTGCTTTCGGTACTTTGGCACTCCCTTACTTAACACAGTCGTTCACCATCTACATCGAAGCCCACAACTAGGGATTTGAAGTGTAGGAGAACAATGACAAGGGCAGAAATATGGTACGAGAATGTTTATTATGTGACAGCTCCAGAATACAATAATTACATTGTCTAGGCTGATGATACTCATGCGAAGATGGAGAATGGTACACCTACATTGCGTGAAGATGTGATGTTATTGACATGTGACTGATTTGCATCCGTATCGTTGGCCTGTGAAAATGTAATAGGGATTCTGAAACAACGGTGCGTCTGTATGATGATGAATACTCCGGGGCCCTGATCTTTTTGACCCACCCCATCAGAGTAATCGGACCGTGACGCCTTCGGCTCGGCCACCTAGCTGGGCCGACGAGAGTATACACGCTTAAACCCGTATTAGATCAATACCACATGATTTCATACCCCAAAAATCGCGCTGGAGATAAGTTGCCGACATCACTGACGGCTGGAATTTTCCTGTGGTTCAAGTAGTCGCATGCATAACACTGGTTTAGAAATCTAAATTCACTGATCATTGAGGGCTTCCTTTGTGTTTCAGGTCGCACTGCAATGCTTACTTCCCCCGATGCAAGGTCTTGAGGTGGAATCAAATATCTATCTCTTTCATGCTGATTTTTGCGATAAAAATGCTGAATGGTAGTACATGTTGACCGCTATCGTTATGCACCACTAACATTCCCTATGTCAGAGTCAGGTCATAGTCCGAGACGGGAATAGCCGAAGCAAAAATGACATCAGCGCAGCACCGGAACATAACAAGTCCGAAAACTCAGACTTACCGGATCGGATATAGTATTGGCGAAGCGTACTATATAAACCGCACGAAGACTTTCAGTCCGAATAATGTTGAAGAGTCTTACCATAATTCCAAGTCTCATAACCACACCCCATTCGCTCACACCCATTTTTCGAATATGACCGTAGTCTTAGATGATACTAGTTTGTGGCCGGTAATCAGTATTGACATTTCTCTCAGCTATTGCGCAGGTTTGTCGTATCAAAATCCCTCGACCTAACATTGACTTGCTATTGCGCAGTTGCCGCCACCGCTGTGGTTGTATATGATCTGGGTGAGAGGGACAGTCTTCGAAAACCGCTTATATCCTCATACATTTCCAGTACTCACGATCGGACAAGAGGTAGGTTGATGATACAATCACAGTAGCAAACTCTCTAAAGAAGGTATCATAGGTTGAACTCATCTGGGTGAGTCCCATATGAGAAGAAAAACAGGACAATACGATGAATTCGCGACAGAGACAACGCTGGTCTCTCATGACCGTACTGTATTTGCTTGTTCGTACCTCATGTTGTGCTATAACGTGGTTGGTAAGTTATGCTGACTCCAATATTCTAGATACGTTATATTGGAATACCATTTTCTGTGTATGTGTCGAGGCCGACAACCTCCTGGCATGCTAATAGTTCATCTCTGACGATTAGTTTCTTTGTTCTGGGTATGTCTCATATGTCTGTGTTCGATTCACATCTGACCAATGGCATAGCATTTGCGCCATTCGTCTCTCTGACAGATGCAGTGAGTATTACGCACCCATCTTATTCGCAAATGAGTACACTCGTTTGCAGGGGTGAGTGAGATTCGGAACATTGAACTTGGCTCAATGTAACGAGTTAATAGGTGTAAGTCGGAGTGTTTGATACTAGTACGAGGGTGATCGCTAATCAAGTGTTTTAGGCAGCATCATGACCTACACACTAGATACGATAAATCTAGTCGTATTTGCCATGTTGGACAGTGAGTTACTCAACTGCAACACCTCTGCGATATTGACTCGACTGAAACACAATGCAAGTCATCGTGATTGCTCGGTTGTATGCCATGTATCAGGGATCTAGAATGATGCTCATCTTCCTTGTCATTGTCTTTATGGCTGTTAACATTGCCTGCGCAGTAATAATAGTAATAACATTCAAGTATTTTGTCGGGGGTAAGCTTTACTCATCAAGTCAAAGAACACAGCTGATTAGATGAACACCAGAGGAGTGGATAATTTCCGGCAGACATATGTGCAATTTTACATTTGATAGGGATGCTCAACATCTGATCTTACTGAATTGGATTCTCGAAACTGTTTGGGAGGTCCTCGCACTGTGTCTTTCAGTTTGTATTACTGTAAAACACTTCCGTGACCTGCGGCGGCTCGGCCCATCGACAGGATCGACCATCAGGGACTGTTTCACAGTTTTGATAAAATCCCACATGCTTTATTTTGCAAGGTGAGCTTGTAATGTGGATGTAGTTATCTTTTTCTGCTAAAGTTCTGCACTAGCTTCGCTAGCGTCTCTTGCATCCGACTTGCTAATCCCTCTCTAAACATCTCCGAGTCGGTGTGCCAACCTTTTACTAATATCTGCTTGTAGCATTGCTCATGATTTCTGTAGAATCTAAATTTTATTGAATATCAGATCATCACCGGTGCCTTTCAAATTCTATTGGTCGTGCCAATGTTTGTGCTGGGACCACGCCTCATCCTTAGCGTTCGAGGATATCATGCAAAACTTTTGACCAACTCCGACGCGGAAACTAGCATGAATTCGATTGTCTTCCAGGAGCGTGTACATGTGTCAACTAGCAGTACTGTGTAGCTATCGGGAAATGCTTGCCGAGTGTTCTCCAGGGAGACAAAATTTGGTCGCCATAGTATTTATTTAACTTATAGTGTTTCGACGTATATTTGAAAGGTCTAGGCCATCTGACTCGATGACTGTCACGAAGGATATATTACACGAATCAATGCAAGATGATCACGAGGAGAATCAAGTTCCGGAGATCGGCTATGATTAAGATTTCAGATATCGATGGCAGGAAGTTGCTCTTTATGGAGGGATACAAATTTAGCAGGGGTGTTCGATTATGGACAAAGTACTTCCAAACCCATATACTAAATAGAAGTGTGACACATCGGGGACTCTAATATTTAGTCAAAATGTCGTATTTTTTGCTTTTAACTTGAAGTTTAAGCCACCCAAAGGCATTTAAGTGTGGTTTAAATGTTGTCCTAAATATCTCAAACCCCGATGTGAGATAACCATAAACAAAAGGGCACCTACCATACCTAACTTCACCTGCCCCACCTGTACCTGTAGGATTGATGTATTACTACCTACAACTACAAGTGATTCGGGATACAATAATCACTGAGGACTACAGATCAGTGTGATACAACACTGTACTGTAGACTATAGTTCCCATAACCCTACTACATTGCCTACTCCATTGCTTAGCTGTGTCCGTGTATAGTAGTGTTATATGTTCCCCTTCGTTCCCTACCGATGAGATCGCAAGATCCATCTGAGATCATCACACCAAAGCCAACAATGACACACTGACTCGTTCAAAGTTCTTGTGCCTAACACCAAAGCTGATAATGGACACACTGAGTTGTTCAAAATTCTTGTGCCTATTCTACCTAGTACATTGCTACTGCTACTCTTCAAAGTCCATGACCATAGGTGTTACGACTTGGATGGTATCTGTTGGCGACGCTCAAACAGAGCGTGTGTCGTCAATGGTCGAGGACGTCCTTGGGCTAGCCCAAGGTTAGGGGTCTTACTTGGCGAGGCTTCGGCAAGTAAGATTTGACGCCTATGTCCAAATCGGGTAGCTTATGTCACGCAGATGCGAGACGATAAGCTATATCGGCCTAGGCTTATGACACCCAAAGGTTAATCGTAAGGATCGTCGTTAATTAGAAGGACAGAAGTCCGACTAGTTAACAGGGGCTTTGCTCGTCGACGAAGTCGATGAGTAAAGATCGAGACTATAGGCTTATCCGCGAGGAGCAGATAAGAAGATAGAATATAGACTGCTGGCGAGGCAGAAGGATCACTCTGGTGAGAGTAGGAGGTCAAGAACCAAGTAGATTCAAGTTAGGGAATATGTTACATGGTAGCGAGTTTATATAGAGGACGGGACACATATTAGTGGATGATAACTCGTACTACCAAGAGAAGTAAACAGTAAAGGGTATAACCATAATAGGAAGGCACGTTCGAGGTGAGACATGGGTGAGTCCTGAACGTGCAGATAAGAAGTGAGTCAAAGATCAGAATAAGAAGTGAAACGCACAGGGGCACGATCATGCAACTGCGGAACTATGTATAAGTCGCATGTGCGACTGCGCACCGAGTCAGAGATCAAGAAAGGGAATAGGGCAAAGGGGATGCGTCGTGCATCATATCATAGGTTACTGTCCAGACGGTAAAGGCAAGGGGACTGTCCGCAGGATCAGTCAGGTGGTGGAATGGAGCATGGGTATGCTTCGTCAGCGAAAGGATCCGGCCAGATGTACTGGCTCTGCTGAAGCGACAGGTAGAGAGCGAAAGGGAATGCGAGGATGACGAGGATGACAAGGGTAAGGTTGGGGTAAGGGTATGATGCAAGGGCCGATACGAGGAGGATTAGGAGAAAAATGGTAGGGGCCCAAGCATCTAGATGTTCTTGTAACAATAGGAGGCGCATCGATTGAAGGACCACTGTCATCGTTACAAACATCCACTGACTCAGAAACCATGGTGAGTTGAGGAACAAAGCTCCAATGAGCTTGGAATGAGTTCCGCATTGCAAAATGGAGGGCAGCTTGACGGTATGCATACATGCGCAAACCCTCTTGCTCAGTGATCTTCTCCGATGGGTGCAGAACAGCGCGCTCATGCCACCAGTGGCCTTGCCACTCCAGAAAGGCAAGCACTCGTCACATTTCTTTGGCTAGTAACTCCACTTCCTCAGACCATGGAGCTGCGCGAGCGCATGCCTTACACCACTCTATGCGGACGCCTAAATCAAACTAAGTCAGAGATCATGTCACCCAGTTGAAACACTTACAGTCTTGAACACGCTCGTTCTCAGAGTGACTAGTAGTATCTCTGTCTGATACCAGCCAGATCCATGATATTGTTCTGGTACCCTGAGTATGGCCACCTGCAAAATCACCCATGGGTCGAACATCCTTGTGTCTGAGAGGTTGAAGTTTTTCCTCCCAGGCAACCTTATCCACACAAGAGCTTAGCGACTCCAGTGCTTGGCGTGTGCGTTTGTATTTGTCCGCTGCTGCATCTTTCTTTGCCTCGACACTTGCAATCAAATTCTGGGCACAGGTGGATGCTGCTTGGCCACGTAAGTGCTTGTCCTTAAATTTGTACATGTGCAAGCATAGACAAAGATGGGAGCGGAGTTTGTGGAGCGCATCATGAGCTTGTGCCCACCGAAGTTCCCACTCGTACTCCATCAAATGGCGATGGCACTGGTCGAAATAGCTGAGAGCTGATGGAAGATATAGTGGGAAGTCTTGAGGCTTGAGTGCTGCACTCAAACTTGTGTCAGCTGATGAATGTAGTGTTGAGACGATGGGCATGTAAAGTTGTTGATAACGCATCCAAGAATCAATACATCACTGTAACGCATTAGTCCTGTGAACAATGGCCTCTCGTTGTTTGTCTGTGGGATGAAGTGAGAGGTTTGCAATGTCACGTTTGAGCCGTTGTCTGTCATAACATGTGAACGGTGAATGTGATGCGAAGAGACACTTCACATACTGCATGTCTTCTAATTCAATACCACCGCTAATAAGCACACTGGGCGAGATGTCGACGTCGAGGAGTGATTGATCCCTTCCTGCAACTCTTTTGCTTCCAATTCTGCGAGCTGCGACCTTACCGCAGCCTGCATGATAGCTAGATATTTACCCATCAGCGCAAGTTGACAGAATGAATGGGCAGTGACTTACGAGCTACCTTATTCTCAAAAGGGTTTGGATGAGCATTGTCCTCCTCCCATAGCTGAACTTCTAACCCCCATTCTTCCAGTAGTGTAGGCCGAACAGTTGCTTCCAGGTCGTACAACGCAGCACGATGTTCCCGCTCCCATTTTATGGCCTCTTCCATCTTGTGCTTCAATGTACGACCTTTGAAGTATCAGCCAGGAAGATAATGATAATTATGCGAAAAACTCACCAAGCATCGTTGTCTTCTTCCAATTCCAATCGCCAAAGTGATCATCCAATGTATCACGTCGTGTTCCTGGCCCCATCTCCTTTGTGCTCGATGCAACGCGATTGGCATTTGCCCAACCTTGTTCCGGTGCCTCCCCGTCTGTCCTACCCACCCACTTAGTGAGGTTCCATGAGAAATTGACCTGACAGGCTGCGACATGGGCTGCAATGTGAAATTTTGGCACAAAGTACTGAACCAAGATGTTGTCAGTGTGGTATATGAAGGCGAGTCAGCATGCAATCCATTCTGTTCCACAGCTTTTTGGACCACTGACATGCGATATATGTACAAATATTCAGCATGGTCACCGTGAACCCGACCAGCATCGAGAATACAAGGTAATCCATATTCAGGTACCTTATAACTCTGTCAACTAGCTGAGTAGAAAAATGCGGCAAACATACCTTTCGCCCTTCTGAAGATCACCTACCCCATTCGGCAACTTGAATTCATGTCGAGTGCAGTCGACAGTTCCTATGCCGGTTGCTGCCAGGCCTTGTGAGGATTTGGTATCAGCCATGTTGACAGCGTTATGGCTGACACATGTGCTGCGCTAGTGGAACAGTAAGTGCATCACCCTACATATTAGAGTATGTACAACGTACATCTTGTCTTTCGTTAGCTCACTCCGATAAATAGGCCTTGTATGCTTTCTCCTCAACAAAGTAGGCCCATCCTGCGTTGAAGCCCGGATCCATTTTGTCGGAGGAGACAGCCTTCCATGTTGAGACAGAAATTCGCATCTATAGTAGATGAAAAGGGCATACAACCATCTGTCAACCAGGGTGAGCTAAATATCCTCACCCAACCATCAATCCAGACCTACCTCGTTCCTGGGGGCGAATTCTCCCAACCACTGGGTAAGTTTTTGCCCGGATGTGGGCACACCGGGCACATTACCGCAAGCTCGCTAGCTTTTGTTTCTGCAATGCCACCAGGGTCGTGACCTTGCCCACCGCGCCTGAGTTGTCGAAGGTGCCGCCATTCGTGGACAATCCGCATAAATGCAGAATAATGATCCTGCACGGCCCAAGTTTGAGTACCATTATGTTAGCATTTAAATTTGAGACTTACCCTGATGGGTAACAATCCACTATTGTCAGTGTGCCTGGCTAAACCATGGAAAAATTCGTAGGTGGAAATTTTAGACTCATATGAGAGAAGGTGGAAGTGTTCGAGCACGTTGAATGTAGCACCTGTTTGTGGGTCTATTGTAGTCGCTGGATACCATTGCGCTTGTAATAACTGTTTGTAGCGGACTTGTGCAGTCTCACAGCCACAAAAATCTAATCCAATTTCATGGATTCCGTTAATGTTGATGATGACAAAATCATCCCCCTTTGAGGGATGTGGGTTGTAACAGCGGTCACTGGGAGTATGGCCCAGTTGTACGTGCAAACCGAGGGTCTTGAGTTTGACACGTTGAAAAAACGAACTGTTCCACTCCTGTGTAGGGTTGGTACCATACAGATTGTATATCTAGGCAACACATACCTCAATGATATGCAATGGGCTGCATCAATGTTGGTTGACAACACAATACTGACAGGACATCTCCATCCCAAAGCAGTCCCTACAGCAGTACTTGGGTCCATCATTGCCGCAGTGGCAGTGCGTTCGCTGGGCTTCATGACCTATGGCCCTCCAAGAAGATGGTTTCATCAAGGAAGGATTGATGTTGGGGGAGCCAGACCAGGAGTGGATTATCCTACAAAAATTTGTGAGTATACTACAGAACATTCATATTCCTACACATCACTTACTGTGGGATGCTCTTTGCGCTTATCTGGAAGAATGTCTGGAGGATCATAACATGGAGGAACTTCATCCCAATCGTCATAGTTTGGCTGGTCCTGAATGGTATGAGGTACACATAGTGAACCACTGGAAGACGGCTCACTCTTGAGTGTGGCCTCGAGTGAAAGATAAGCTGTTTGTAGAGTAGTACGCCCATCAGTGAATGCATATTCCCGTATTTGCTGGACAGCCAGTGTTGACATGAAGGATGGTTGAACAAAACACTCAAATCGCGACTTGGGCTTCTTGTGCACCATGGCAGGGTACGATGGCAGCCTAGTGTGGAAATTTTCAACATGGCGAATCATTCTGAAAGTTACATGTAAGGCTTCCTCAACTTCAAATAGACCACACCACTTACTTTGTACCGCAGTAACCATACCATGAACACGCTGCATCAACAGTATTGATTCCAGTAAGTTGACAAGATACCATTATTGTGGGTGCCATTCTCTGGCCCAAACAGTTTGAGAGGGCGTGTTGGATGATGGGGCGAGTTCCAGCAAATGAAGACGGTATGGAGTATGGAGTTGTACCTTTGGCACCTGTAGAAAAAGCCACACATGATCCGTGAGGTTTGAGGCTGTGCTATTGAGCACTGTGTTTTTAATTTTATGAAGTTGTGATGGTATGGAGCATGGAAGTGTACCTTCAGCGCTTTTAGCAAAAGCCAAGCACGACGCATGAGGTTTGAGGCTGTGCTATTGAACTTGAGGCCAACACCGCATTTTTAATTATAACAGTACCTTGCAGATAGCGCACATTATGATGTTTCAACTGAGATAACAGAGAAGCAAATGTTTTTTATACTACACAAGTAAAAATTGAACTCGCAGACTCGCAGTAGATACATCAAATCCTGGTGCCTTTCTGGTACATTAACTCCCCCATAGAGTGAGCAAGTGTAAGGTCAGGAATTCCTCCATAAAGCACCAGAAATTGGATGTCCTCCAGATACGTGAGGACAGTCCTCAAAAAACGGCTGACAGAATCTGCGGCATGCCATTCAGGCAAGACTCCGCAAAAATTAAGGATTTGGTCTTGCGCGGCAGTAGTACGATTGAGTAATTTTTGGATGTCGGCCATTGGCATTTCGATGATGGAGATGTCGGCTTTGGTAGATGAGTTGTCCGGCATATTCTTAACATAGGCACATAAGATGCCATGGACGAAAGTGCAGGGGTCGTTGATCTTTGCCAACATCTCATCCTTGATCTCTTTGACGATGCGCAAGCATTCAGGAAGGTTATCTCTGTTGAACGTGTTTGATTTCATTTTAGACTATTTATAATATAAAGAACATATGGTTGACTTTCATCATCGTCCGAGTCCTGGGAATCCTTGCTGCCAGTGTTAGACTCAGACTCATCTTCATCACGACGCAGGGCTTTTGCAACAGCCTTTGACAGGTCTCTTGAGAATTTTCTGGCTTCTCGTGATTCCTTGCTGTTAGAGCTCCGTAGCTCTCTGCGGTTCTTCAAAATCCTGTCTCTGTTTCTTCACCACGATCGGTCAGGAACCGTCGGGAACATTTCATTAATTTAAAGTATGACATACCTAGCATAATAGCTCCTACGCTTTTCACGTGCAGCTGCTAATTTTGCCTCGGGTGTTTTATGAATGATTGGACGGGGCATGTTGACTAGTAGAGACTTGGTAGTAGTAGTAGTGGTCTTGGTTGAAAAAGAAGCAAAGAACCTTTGAAACCAAGACTCGGAGTCCAGTGGTAGGACCAAAACTTCAAGTTGTACATATGAATATCAACAATATCCACTAGGCTAGTGGTCATTTGCAGCAACTAAATATTCCTGTTCTGTAGGTAGAAGGGTGAACATTATTCAATAAGTGTTTTTGGGCTGCAGGCACACTTGCCATTCCAACAATAAATTTATCCTACTGCCATATCTACTGAATGAGTCCCTCATATCGTGGTCGGACCAAAACCATTCACGTGGTTCCATACACTCGAATCGAAATTTTCATTCTACATTACTCGTATACACTACAAAAAGCCCCACTCCAACATTAATCTCACTAATGGCACCACCAAGTAAATATTCAGCCGAGCAGATCGAGTTCATGGCAACATACCATGATCAATTCTTAGAGTGCAAATCAAACAAAAATTACGAACCTTTCTGGAGCCCATTTTTTGAGGCATGGGGAATCAAGTTCCCAGAGCGTGCTGTAGTCTTCAACAACATTCTACTTGATGTCGATTTAACTGACAAACAATCTGCTGAAGTGGCAACCACATGGGCATTGCGTCAACAGGTACGTATAGACTTACCCAACAATGTGTTGCTCAACTAACAACACATTAACAGCGCCTTATGCAGAAGTTCCGTAATGATCTGGGTGGCTCCAAAGCAGGTCAGCGGGCTAATGCACAGAGTACGGCCACAATCAACAAGATGCTGACGAATGTCTCGATGAGTTTAAAGGCGAAAAAATCTTCTCACATTTTGAAACCGTATGAGATGTACTCGAAAATGCACTATGGAAAAATCAAGGATGTTGTCAAAAAAGAGCAAGAAGAACTCAAAAACTTACCATCTGCTGCACCACCCAAGAAGACCAGTATCGGTGTCGTCAAGCGACATCTTAGAGAGGCCTTCAGCAATGAGTCTGAAGAAGTTAAGGCAGAGGTGCTTGCCGCTGTTGAGGCAATGAAAGATAAGAAGCGTGCGGAAATAGAGGAAATGAAGAAACAAACTCACGATAAGGATGTGTAAGTCATTTTCTTCATCTCTGCAAACTGTTGTTCCCTTACATATAGCATGCCTAGCTATACATCCAAAATTGCGACAATTCTGACGCAATTCTTCGAAGAATTACATGAGATGACAGATTGGGCATTCACAGTCCTCATGGGCGGGCCACAGCCTAATATGGGTGGGACACTTGATGTTAGTAGCTTCCACATTGGAGAAACGCAAATGGGCAACCGGTTCAGTCAAGCCTACCCACATTTTTCACAAAATATCATGGTGCCTTACATGCAGTTTGTTGAACGTGTTTTTTGTAAGTCGGAGCTCATACACCATGCAGAATACCACTAAACACCTCTTCAATTCAACAACTGAGGCAGCTGCACTGTTGAGAACAAAAGGCTTGCTGCCTGGTTCTACTACGTCATCCACTCTGGCTATCACCCCTGGACCCTCATCTGCTCCTCATATAGTAGCCTCTGATACATCACCACCTATCCCTTCAAACACCGCAGTTTCAACTTCCAGATCTGATCTGTTGCTTGCATCGGAGCTTCTCTCTCTCCCTCAAGGCAACAATGCCTTTCATTTCTTCTCTGACACTGATTTATCCCTGTCGCCAATGGATGACAACTCTTCACTTCCCACTATTCCCACCCTTCCCATCCTCCTGCAACCTCACGACACCCGGTCATCAATGGATGGCACCTCATCACTTCCCAATCTTCCCATCCTCCCGCAACCTCACGACATGATGTACAGTTTGAGGGAGTTTTTGCAGGACCCGCCGTCTCATGAACACATGCCTGAACATTATCAACTCCCAAATATGCCAGTTCCAAATTTAACTGGCGCTGGCGATGCCTTCAACCCAAACCAGGTGGTAGCGCAGCCCAATCCTTATTACCCAACTGAGCCCACCTTCTGTTACGACTTGGATGGTATCTGTTGGCGACGCTCAAACAGAGCGTGTGTCATCAATGGTCGAGGACGTCCTTGGGCTAGCCCAAGGTTAGGGGTCTTACTTGGCGAGGCTCGGCAAGTAAGATTTGACGCCTATGTCCAAATCGGGTAGCTTACGTCAAGCGGGTGCTAGACGATAAGCTGTATCTGCCAAGGCTTACAACACCCGAAGGTTAATCGTAAGATCGTCGTTAATTAGAAGGACAGAAGTCCGACTAGTTAACAGGGGCTTTGCTTGTCGACAAAGTCAATGAGTAAAGATCAAGACTAAGGACTTATCTGCGATGAGCAGATAAGAAGATAGAATATAGACTGCTGGCTAGGCAGAAGGAATCACTCTTGTGAGAGTAGGAGGTTGTTACAAGAACATCTAGACACTTGGGCCCCTACCATTTTTCTCCTCATCCTTCTGGTATCAGCCCTCGCATCATACCCTTACCCCGACCTCATCCTTGTTATCCTTGTCATCCTCGCATTCCCTTTCGCTCTCTACCTGTCGCTTCAGCAGAGCCAGTACATCTGGCCAGATCCTTTCGCTGACGAAGCATACCCATGCTCCGTTCCACCACCTGACTGATCCTGTGGACAGTCCCCTTGCCCTTACCGTCCGGACGGTAACCTATGATATGATGCACGACGCATCCCCTTTGCCCTTTTCCCTTTCTTGATCTCTGACTCAGTGCGCAGTCACACATGCGACTTATACTTAGCTCTGCAGCTGCACGATCGTGCCCCTGCGCGTTTCACTTCTTATTTCGACCTTTGACTCACTTTCTTATCAAGCACGTTCTGGCTCACCCGTGTCTCAACCCGAACGTGCTTTCCTTTTATGGTTATACCCTTTACCATTTGCCTCTCTTGGTAGTACGAGTTATCACCCACTAATACGCCTCCTGTCCTCTATATAAACTCGCTACCATGTACTATATTCCCTAACTTGAATCTACTTGGTTCTTGACCTCCTACTCTCACCAGAGTGATCCCTTCTGCCTAGCCAGCAGTCTATATTCTATCTTCTTATCTGCTCTTCGCGGATAAGCCTATAGTCTTGATCTTTACTCATCGACTTTGTCGACAAGCAAAGCCCCTGTTAACTAGTCGGACTTCCATCCTTCTAATTAATGACGATCTTACGATTAACCTTCGGGTGTCATAAGCCTTGGCAGATACAGCTCATCATCTAGCACCTGCTTGACGTAAGCTACCCGATTTGGACATAGGCGTCAAATATTACTTGCTGAAGCCTCGCCAAGTAAGACCCCTAACCTTGGGCTAGCCCAAGGACGTCCTCGACCGTTGACGACACATGCTCTGTTTGAGCGTCGCCAACAGATACCATCCAAGTCGTAACAGAGGTCAAGAACCAAGTAGATTCAAGTTAAGGAATATGGTACATGATAGCGAGTTTATATAGAGGACAGGACACATATTAGTGGGTGATAACTCGTACTACCAAGAGAGGTAATCGGTAAAGGGTAAGACTATAAAAGGAAAGCACGTTCGAGGTAAGACACAAGTGAACATGAACGTGCAGATAAGAAAGTGAGTCAGAGATCAAAATAAGAAGTGAAACGCGCAGGGGCACGACCATGCAACTGCAGAGCTAAGTATAAGTACACATGTGCGACTGCGCACCAAGTCATAGATCGAAAAAGGGAACTGGGAAAAGGGGATGCAGCGTGTGTCATATCATAGGTTACCGTCCGGACGGTAAGGGCAAAGGGACTGTTCATAGGATCAGTCAGGTGGTGGGACGGAGCACGGGTATGCTTCGTCAGCAAAAGGGTCTGGCCAGATGTACTGGTTCTGTTGAAGCGACAGGTAGAGAGCAAAAGGAAATGCAAGGATGACGAGGATAACAAGGGCGAGGTCGGGGTAAGGGTGTGATGCGAGGGCTGATACGAGGAGGATGAGGAGAAAAATGGTAGGGGCCCAAGCATCTAGATGTTCTTGTAACACCTTCATATTTACACCCACCCAATCTTTTGCAGGTGGATCCTCTTCTTTTGCGCGTCTTAATCAATCCCCACCCACTATAGAGGCTTCACCCATTGCCCCGCGTCTCAATCAATCCCCACCTGCTGCAGAAGCAGCTTCACCCATTGCCCCAGCCAGTACTGGTGGTGAGAAGCACAGATGCGAACCATGTGAAGGGGAGCAGTCGGATGTCCCCACAAAATGTCAGAAGGCTAAGGATGGCACCAGACACCGCACCGCTAGTGAAACCATGCCCACAAATCTTCAAGATGGTCGAGGTAAACGTCAATGAGTCCAATCAAAGCGTGCCGCAGAAGCTAACAACATCGGTGGACCATTCGTGAGTCGGAAGGCTGCACGTAAATGAGTAGTGTCTCCATCATTCTTGTAATTCACTTAGTTTAGCATACATCTTACACATCATGTTGCACAGTATACCACAATAAATTGATTTAATGTCTTAAAACATGTGTGATCGGGTGACAAGGGTAGCTAACAATGGCTTAAAAGCAATTTCAACGCGCTGTTGAACTTACGCACTAGCGCAAACCTTCGACGCTCAAGTAATATCATCCTTGGGTAGACTGCTTTGTGGGACTTAGAGGAATTTTGATATCTTGGGCCAAATTCAGCAAACACAGATCACACAACCTACCGATCGGCTTCGTCACCAAGTAATATCATCTTTGGATAGACTCCTTTGCGGGACTTAGAGGAATTTTGATATCTTGGGCCAAATTCAGCAAACACAGATCACACAACCTACCAATCGGACTCATCCATCAAAAGAATCTCACAATCCAGGCCCAGCTATCAAGCAGAAGCAAGAAGAAGCAAGAAGAAGTGTGATGCCATCAAACGAAGGCTAGGTACCAGGTCCAGAGAACCGTGGATTGAGTGCCGGACCAGGGATCCTCCACTAATGTATCAGCCCTACAATGGTAGATGATCTATGGGCTTCAGTGATTATTGTATCTGGCTTGACCTACTATAGTAGTCATTTAATGTATCATTCTTACAGTATGGCCTGCCTGCCTGTATAAGGGTCCACAAGCTCCCCAAGTTGTCACAAGGCAGCACAAGTGTTGTGTGATGCTGTTATGCGCACATACTCTATGAGATTCATGTCAGTCCGAGTCAGTTGTGCGGTCCATGTACCACCATGTGGTGCCTGGTGACCCATATATGCATTGGGTGGCTTATATTTATTGGGCAGCTTGCATGGACTGCTGAGGTCTGGACCAGCATTATATAGTCATGTTATTGTAGCTACTAGTCTTAGATCACACTTGAATGGAACTCAAATGATATGATAATTGTTCAAGTACTATAGGACATTGAGGCTAGCAACACATGACGAAAATGAAAAAACCACAAGGGAGAGCTTGTGACTGCATATCATCGCCATTGTGATTTTTCCTTGCCACGACCACGGGCACCGCCTCAAGGCACTGGCGCTGCTTGTTTGGTTTTGTGTCCAACAGGTGCAGCAGTTGTCGGAGGTTCACTCAAAGGAGAAGGTTCACGTTGAGGTCCAGGAGGTGCTGAGGAGCCAGTGTGAGGAGGTGCTGGGGAGCCGGTGCAAGGAAGTGCTGGGGAACTGCCAGATATTGGCCCGGGGGAGCTGCGAGGAGGTGTAGGAGGGGGAGGACCACCAAGATTGCTCTGATTTGGAGTGCAAGAACCTAGTAGTAGATTACATTAACACAAAATAATGAAGACAAGGGGGGGGGAATGTTACCACCTGCCGCCAATTCGCCGTTGTTAAGGGGTCACGTGCCATGTGTTTCATTTTCCTCATCATGCTGGTTAGCAGAAGCTGTGTCGTCGCCAAAAAAGTCATCCATGTCGTCATCGGTACCAGAGTTGTTGGTTGCAGCAACTCTGCGTCGCTTGGAGGGACGGTTGTCGATCAGGCCAGGAGTTTCACTGTGTGGGTCATCATCTAAGGTAATACAAAAAACAGTGCACTTACTCCTTCCAGAATTTCATCAAATCTTTGACCCACTGCTGCTCAGTGTTATCGTGGACAATGTCGATGGCTCTATAGTATAGGTCACCAAGGTCCATGGCCCCAATGGCAGGCATCCACGACTCTGCATTGCTGGCTGCGAAATACATCTGATGTGCAATATTCAGATGTAGTAGATAATTAAATAGAATCACGTACCTGGCACGCAGCATACATTATGTTTCTGATCCCTGGTTTGGCAAGGTGATGCATTTTGCCCTTCCCAGGCTTTGATGAGTGACCGATGTTGTCTTTGGATAGAGCCGACATAGGACCTGTAAAGATATGGCACCATGCCTAGAATGAGGGAGGTCAAAGCACGGTTCTGCTAGTTCAAAAATGTTACCTGTATCACCACACAACTTCGGAGGAATCCCTTCTTCTTGTTCTTTGGGTCGTACAAGCTCATGTCATAGAACATTGATGGCCACTGCTTTGCGCTGATCTTCTTCTCCCCTGCATTGACCTTGTCCATATAAGCTCTGAAGCATGTTAGTGTCAGTTTCAATCAAGTACAAGTACATACTGTGGGTCCATGTCAAATTCAGTAATATCCCGTGCAGGACATAAGAGTCATGCAGTCTGTGGGTGGTTCCACCCTCGCAAGGCCTTACTGTGAGACTTGAGTATCGGTGGGTTGAAACGATCCTTGGCGGGGTCACTGAGTATGTACTGAAGCCCAGTATGCTTGAGAGACCCCATATCATCACAACGAGCCGCATTCACTGCACTTTCCATCTATCAAATGTCAGTGTATGCTAAAATAGCACATATATGCACTTACCGACTTGAGGAAACTCATTAGTGACTCTGGTTCTCGTTCAAGTTTTGCAATGAGGCCACTGAAATTCAGAATCAATTTTGCGAATGTCGTAAACAGATGAATGTTGGCTCATGTTCTGCAACAGATGAACCATTAGCTAATAATGGCTAGTTGGAATGAAAACAAACTCTTATTATAGGTTAATTTTCACTTATGCACCTGGGAGGTGCTGGCTGCACTGGAGGTCGGCGCGCCAGCACCTATGATCTGGCGTATATACATATTTATTCATTTATTCTTGTCTCAGGCGCCCTCATGGGGTGCCAGTACCTTGCAGGTGTAAATCCCTAACTAGGCGTCCACATGAGGGAGGTGATACCTTGAAGGTGTGTATCCCTAACCCTACCCTAGTCACAATGCGCTCACTGACATTGTAGCCATGTTATACCACGGCACGAAACTTGCACAGTCGCCTCCTGTGTCATCAACCACGCGCTCGCGCTCTCCTGATATACTCTCCTCGTTGCATACAATGTCAAGCAGCTTAGCCCCACACTCATTCTCACAGCTGGCATTGGCGTCATCGCTGCATTCTCTTTACATGTCGTCCCACAGTGTTTCACCTCCCGCATTTATGGGGGAGCGCATGCGCCGCATCAGACATTCTCACCTGCCCTTACATATTCACCTGCCCTCGCATTCTCACCCAACCTCACATTCTCACCCACCCTCACAACGTTCTTCTCAGCTGAACACAATGGTCCAACGCTAGGGCCATTATCCCTAAATGTCAGTTCAATGGGGAGGTTGCCGCTGAGGCATTCATCTGCTTGTGGACCAAGCTTGACCATAACATCAGGTCACCAACAAAATGGAGACTGGGCCTTACTTGCCTTCAAGTAATCATTGGTCCAGCCAGACGCAGAAGCCTCTCGTGCGATCGCAAAAATATCAGCGCCTAGCATCGCACTTATTATACGGTCGCCATCTACTCCCTTGCCCACCCCAAACAATGACAATTGGTCATGCCCACTCTCACAAACCTTCGCCTGGTTCCAACCCGCGTATACATCTTTGAAATGTCCGAGGACGATCCTATCCATGGAGGCATACACAGGCGCGTTCATGAACGTTCTACTCCAGAACCTGCAGAGCAACATTTTTAACTGCAATGTCAAGATACCAATACTATCATGCTTTGGCGATATCGCACTTGCAATTGAACCTGCTTTTGATCCTTATTTGAATATGGCTATGGATGTGCTTGTAATATATGATTTATTGAATCCAATCGAGTGATCTTGTCTGCAGCATGTCTGTAAGTTCCAATGATCTTGTCTGCAGTGTGTCTGCAAGTTAATAATATCAGTCAATTGCAGTTTGAAACATGACAGATGGTCAGACCGTGTCCCTATCAAGCGCTCACCTGTGATATAAGTATCAGACTGCTATTGATAAGCCCCTTGATTGTACGTCCATCATGGTCAGCTACCCATGTTCTGTTTGCAGAGCTACCTTTGACAGTGCATGGGGCCTTTCAAATCACAAACGCGGCAAGTGTGCACAGAAGGAGGCAGGGTCAATAACATCTATAATCGAAAAGTGGCATCAGGATCGGGAGAGGCAGCTTGCTGCCAAGGTACAAAGGCTAGATGATGAAGATGCCACAATCAGGGCATGGGAGGCAATCTGCCAGCAGAGTGCAGAAGCACTGGATGACAATGAGATACCTGTATGTCTCTACATCACTTACACTCATTCAGGCCTGTAATTTACCACTTGATACTAGGATTTCTGGGAGCCAACCCCACCGCCCCTAGTTCGCACATCTGGATTACTGAATCGTGCTCGTCGACTGCCCAAACGTTACCAGGACATCCTCCCTCCATTACCTGTCCTTCCCCAACCACCACAGGTGCCTACCGCTTCTCCCCCACAATCTTTGCCCACCAGTTCTCTGTCACATTCTCCAACACTGCTGCAGCCATGTATTACACAACCTGACCACTATGGGCTCTTCCAAACATATCCAAACTCATTCCCATTGTACAACCCTGACGAAATTACCTCCCTTGCCCACCTTTCTGACTCAACACACTTCGCAAGTGCACAGCAGCCAGCAGCAGGTAGGCCCTGGTGGTCTGGTTTTGGCACTTCAATGAAAACACCGACAGAGAATTTCTTCGTACCATTTCTGAATGCAACTATATATCGCTTAATGTGTTGGTTTCATGGAGGATCAACTATGAAATCCCTCACTGAACTCGATCGCCTCGTCAACAAAGTCATCCTCGCAGAGGATTTTGATAAGGCAGATCTGCAAGGATTTCAAGCTTCGAAGGAACTGGAACACCTGGATAATTATCAGGGTGATCCAGAGGACATATGTTCATCATTTTCAACAGCTGGTGGATGGATAGAGACATCGGTCAAGATCCGATTGCCTGCTGATGGTGTTGAGCATCCTTCAGAGGAATGTGCCCCTGAATTCAATGTACCAGGACTCTTCTACCGCCGTCCATTAGAGGTCCTCAAAACTGCCTTTCGTGAAGCTTCAGCTGAACAGTTTCATCTCACACCATTTGAAACCTCCTTCCAAGCATCGCCCAATGAACCTGCAGAGCATGTGTACTCAGAACTGTACATGTCCCCAGCTATGATCAATGAGCATCACAAGATTGCATCTACACCTAGAGTTGATGGCTGTACCCTCGAGACGGTAGTTGCCTCAATCATGCTGTGGTCGGATTCAACACACCTCGCTAGTTTTGCACCACATTGTTGTGGCCCATATATATGTATTTTGGGAATCAGTCAAAATATGTTCGGGGCAAGCCATCGTGCTTCGCTGTGCACCATCTTGCCTATATTCCTAAAGTGAGTTTATGGCAAGATGCCGTGTATTGCTCACTGACAACCTTTTAATAGCTTACAGATACGATCCAGGATTTTTATCAGCAAGCATTCAAAAAACCTGCAACTGCGGAGGTCTTGATGCACTGCTGACATGAACTTATGCAAGCCATCTGGCTGCTCCTCATGGACGATGACTTCATGCATACCTACGAGTTTGGAATTGTCATCAAATTTCTCGATGGTATCTGTCAGTGAGTCTTTCCCCGGTTTTTTACTTATTCTGCAGACTACCCCAAAAAGTGAGTCACAGAATCTTCACCAGCTTGAATCTCATATTGACTTCGCGCACTCTGCAGAACACTTCTGGCCTGTATCAAGTTTCTGGCGAAATGTCCTTGCCCTCGATGTTTAATCCAAAGGACAAGATTGGGGCTCTTGCACCCTTGGCACCACTTGGTAAAGGTACCGAGGGCCTTTCAGGCTAGGTTCCGTTGTAGGTCGTTACCTGCCTGAAAGCCTACCTCCACAGCGCGGACTGTGGTGCATTTTGTAGAGCCTCCAGCGAGGAGGAGCCAGGAGGAGGTTACATTACAGAGGGAGGCTCGAGAGGCTCAGGCTCACGGAGATTAGTGATAAGTATATGTAACATACCATTGTAATTCCAAGTACATGACATGCCAGACATCCTCCGAGTCGATAACGCCTTCCCTCCACTTCAATAGTATGCTGGCTGGCGCGGGATAAACTCAAGAAATCCATCTACTGCGAAGCTCAAACATCGATGACGTGGCAAGAAGAAGCGCACCTTTTTCGAGGAGCTAACATGTTTTCCTGCTCCTCGCGAGGCATTTTTATTTGACCTTTTGTGAAATTCATAACATAGAACACACAACATGAACTTTGTATTCAATTCAATGCTACGAATACGCGAATACAAGTAGGAGGGCAAGAAGCAAGAACATGGTCCCAAGAAACAGGGAAGACAAACCAAGGTAATGCTCTAATTGCCTTCAGACTGAGGGGGAGACGACGAGTACTGCATAAGACCAGGTAGCGGGCTCATTGAATTAGCGCGAATCATCCGTCCATCCTCAGGATATGCAGCATAACGGGGCCAGTTTTGACGAAGATCAAGTCCATCATGACACAGGGCTGGACCTTGATAATGATCATAGATCACCCGGCCATCACGGTATCCTGAGTATTCCTGGCGAGGAGCAGGTACACGACCATCGTGCACGTCCCTTCCTCCATGGTATGCTCCAGTCCCTTGCTCATATGAATCTGAGCGCGTAGGATAGTAGGGGTGATGAGGAGGGGGCGGAGGATATGTGTACATGGTGTTGCGAGCATCCATGGAATGTTGAGGCTGACGAGCTGCATTGACACCAGGGGCATAATTCACACCGCTAGACAGATGCCGTTGAGTCATGGGCTGGTACTCCGTAGAACCACGAGATGGTGGCAAACTTCTATCGCTAATGTTTTGCTGCCCATTAGGTTGGGCAGTTGTGCTGTGCTGATCATGGGGTGCTGGAAGAAGTGAGCGCGGTTGCTCTCGACTCTGAGGGGATGGGGATGAAGGTGTGGGTGAAGGCACCTGCAAATGGTTGCTGGCCTGCATGGGCTGCGTGAACGTGTCCTCCATCTTCCCCCTCAAAGGTAAATCCCATCTAGAGGTTCTGGGGCCTCTGGGTCCTCCTTGCTGTGCAACCTGGGCTGTATCACAGCTTCCTCGTGGGGCATCTGGAGCTCCTTGCAAGGCATCGGAGCCTCCTTGCAGCACCTCCTGGGAGGTGTCGAGACTTCCTTGTCGTGCATCCTGGGTGGTGTTGGAACCTCCTGGTGCGTGCGGTTGACGCTTGCCTTCTGAGTATAGCGCAGCTTGGCGTGCACTTTCAGATGATCCTGGAACGACTTGTTTGGGTTTTGGAAGTTCTACAAAATCATAAGCGCTGTTCCTGGTGGTGAAACCAACGTAGTACTTACCGCGTTGAGTGCGTGGTTGCAATGAGTCCTGTGGGCCACCACGAAGACGTAAAGCTTTATGTCCTGGAAGGAGGGTTATTACATCTCATATAGTGCAAGGGACTTTGCTCACCATCCTCTTCAGTGTCTGATTCAGCTGCGACAGAGACATAGCGCACTCTCTTTGCGATCTTCTGCTCCTTGCCAGTATCCTGGTCAACCACTTTGCCCTCGCCCTTGACAGCTTTTCTCCCCTCGCGAGGCGGTTCAACAGCTTGAACGTCGCTTCTGCGAGCGATGGCCTCTGGTTCCCTTCACCTTGCATTTACGAGAGGTGGCGACTTCATCTTCATACTCTGAGTCTTCACTCTCAAGGGCGTCTTTGTCCTCCTTGAACTCATCCTCGGCATCCGACTCCGAGCTGACCTGTACATCGCTGGACAAGTCGACGGGAACGACCTCGCGTGCGGGTTTCTTTCCCTTTGAAGCCTTCAATGGACGTGGAGGAGGACGATTCCGGATCTCAACAATTGGGACAAGCTTCTGCTTAGGGATTGATTGGGATTGTGGAGGCGTGTCGTCAACGAGAATGGGGGATGCACGATGGCCTTCCTTGCGTGTTGAGGGCTTCAGCTTCTTGAGCTTTGTGCTTGCTGCACTTGGTCCACGACGAGCGATTCCCTGACGGTCGATGGTGCCATCAACAAGCATGCGACGACCATGCGAATGTAAGGAATCTTCAGGAGGGGCCTCACCGAATATAATGGGGGATTTTTGGTCTATAAAATGATTAGCTAGCCGTATTGGAAGTGAATTGATTTGCACGTACCCAAGTCTCCATTTTTTTGTCGTTCGATGGTCAATCTGCCTGATCGCAAGGCATCCGCAAGTATGACACACTCACGTTTATCAAGGTCGCTGATGCCTTTGGGTCGTGCAACCGTTACACGTGGCTCTCCCGGCATCAACATGTCTTCAGGATACCCTTTCATCACAAACCGGTGACGCGCCAGCTCGGCAGGCAATAGTTTCCATGGGAAAGTTCCTGACCGTGCTGTTAATTTCCCGCCGAGGTTACTGAACATTGAGGTTATGCCGACTTTGATGCATTGTATGTGGTCGGCCAGTGTCTTCCAATCGACATTGTTGGGAACCTCCTGTACCTCGTCATCACCTTCTATTACCCCTGGCGTGCGCGTGCGCCGCCCAGGCAGTGCTATATCCTTTTTGGAAGGTTGAAGTCTGCCGTCACCGTAAATGTCCTCAACAACGGCAAGAGAAGCCAGGTGGCTGGAAAAACATCAGTTGAAGTATTGAGACAAGAAAATATAATTGACTTACTATACATGGGCCTTAAAATGTCCCACCATCGTGTTCTCATCGGCACGACAGCGGGAAGCCCAAAACTAAAAGAACACGCAGTCAGCAAGGCCTTTGGTACACTGATGGCTCGAATTTACCTCTTCTGCACCAGGGGTCGTGTGTATGTAGCCAATTGACGCATCTTGATTCACAACCTTCCCGCACATAAGCAGCGCTGCTTCGAAGCCATGCTTTGCGGTGGCCAGATCCAGCTGGATGCTCCATTAGCGCATAAAAATTAAGTACACAATGTAAGACTTACCATGGATGTCACTTTCTTTGTCAACCTCGTGAATTCTTGTGACCGCTGTGCAACAGTCAGAGGCAGGCCTGAAGCGATCTGTGTCTCGTCGAATGTGTCGAGGATGTCTTGCCAATCCTCAGGATATGCGTCCTGGAAGGACCTATAACATTCACCTTGGATGGTCGATGTGACTGCATCCCAACATGAGTCATAACCACTGAACTACAAAAACAGACTTACTGATAATATTCGCATCTTTGCCAGCTCGCTGTAGCTCGCGCAGGCGGTGGGCTTTGAAGTATTGCCCGTAGATGTTCCAGTGATTTGTTCCATTATTGACGCGGCCACGAGACTTGAGAAATAGATTCAAAACTTGCTGCATTGGCATGCCAGTCGAGACTACAAGCTCATTGATGGCGCAATCAATGAGGTCGAACTGTTTTTCCATTGCAGCATTGGCATCTTCTGACCTCCGACCAACGACGGCGGCACCTGAAGGCCCTCCCTGGGTGTCCATCGCGAGGTTTCCCATCATGACAGGGTTGGCGGGAGGGGGAGGGATGACACCGGTGTCCATTGTGAGGTTCCCCATCATGACAGGGTTGACGGGAGTGGGAGGGATGACACGGGTGGCAGGAATATTGAGTCCAGTTGGGAGTGGAACATGCGGAGGCGTATTATGTTCTGGTAGATGACTCTCGTGCGGTATGAAAAGGTTGTTCGGCTGCATGACGTCGAACGATCCTCCAGCTATAGAGTCCCAGGATGGGGCGGGGACATCGAGCGACGAGAAGTTGTAGGCATCTTGTTCACCGCTGCGGATGGGCAGATCTTGTTGGGTCTGTCCCGACATAGTGATCAGGGTTGGCTGAGGCAGTATCGCATCACAGGGTGCTGTGAACACTTCCTGCATGAAGTGAGGCTTGCGAGGTCCCACAGGCGACCGCTCGCGTGACACACTGCATCTAGAAAATTCGAAAGAGCTGCCTGGAGGTACCCCTCCAGGCACTTCCAGCCGACCTTGGGAAGAATCACCAGAGAAGTGTTCTAAGTGAGAACTCGGCACACCATCTGGTGCATGGCCATCAGAGCCATTGTCTGGAACCAGTTTCGCTCTATTGCGGGCGCTTTTTCGAACAAGACCACCGTCGCGTGAGGTGGGTCTTATGCGAGTGCGAAGTTTGGTGGGGGTTTGGACAGGGGGGGGCGATTTTTGACGCCCTCCTCCGATTTGCTCAGAGTGAGGTTCTAAAGCTGTGAAAGAGGGCGTTGAGGAGTGCGCCAAATTTTCTGGCAGATATTCTTCATTCATTTCTACATTAGAAACACAGTCAGACTGACTATGGCAGATTATGAACATGCAAACTTACTTGGGAGAGGAGCAAAAGACGCAAGATATATATGATGGGTGATAGACTAACACAAGGCTAGTCCGCGTTTAAAATGAGTCAGTGATAAATGGTCCAGTTCAAGATGAATTCACCTTCGTCTAAGCAAATACTAGCAAGTCTCGAGGGCAACGTTGATCCTACTGACGGCAATACGAGCGGGAGGAAACAGGTGTGAAAAAGTGCATGCGATGCTTTCGTGCCTTTCATATTTCTGGGAGAGTAGCAGCTCGCATTCCATAGGGATTCACTGACAGAACATCACTAGGATAGAAGATCGACGGCGATTCACTGCGTACCTGTGTGGCATAACACGAGTACACTCCTCCAGGAAGGCTCAAGAGGCTCGAGAGACCATGGAAATTGCTAAATGATGAGGGATCCTCCAAGGAGGCGCTGGAGCACCTGAGGGCGCAGGAGGTTTGACACGAGGTTGCCGCAAATATGTATGCAGGCTGGTTTCATTGGGAAATACATATGATAACTACTTTACTCATCGAAGGCCCAGGGTTCCACCATCTTAATTCGTCCTTCATCGATGGCAATCCTGACTTTTTCCTCCCCAATAGCAATAGACTCAACCTCATGGTAAACAGCACCAGCGACACCAAGAACGCAATTGAGTGCATTCTCCCTAGTGTAAAAATGATCAAATACGACAAGCGCCTGGAATGAAACTGTGCTCACCAGCCTGCCACGACACCAATGTGAGACCCGCGGGTGACATAGAACATGCTTTGAGAGGGTTTGACCTGTACTGGAATATTATAACAGTTTAGCGAGAAGGATACACGTGTTGATTGACTCACCTGGAATGTTATAGAAAACAGCCTTGTAGACGTGAAGGACAGAGTCGTCCGCCCTCGATCTCACAGCATTCTCGAATTCTGGATGGTTGTGATTGATTATGGTGAACTCTGGGCTTGCCGTGGAGAGTGCGCGATTGACAAAGACGACTGGAGCTGAAGACAAGGTGAAGACACGCTCGATGAAAAATGGTTCGGTCACCGACGACATGGTTGCTGGGGGAAAAATTGTGAGAATTAGTGGAGTACGCTCAAAGGTTGAAAAGGCTCATCTGATAAGAAGTGGAAGATACCTACAATCGCATTCAACTTGCCAAAAAGGGTGGCATATGCATAGTGCTTGCTGGACGTTTCTGAAAAACAATTCAGAAGTTGAAAAAAGCCCTGTGTTGACCAAAACGAGTGGAAAGGAGAATGTATCGAGACGAAATGCATGAATATAAGCCTTAGATACGGATCCTCTTCTGGTACATCAGCTCACCCATTGAGTGAGCAACCGTCAACTCAGTGAGTCCTTCAATGTCCAAAAAATACTGGACATCATCTATATAAGCGAGTGTAGTGCTTAAGAACCGGGAGACTGATTCAGTAGCGCGAGATTCTGTCGAGACTCCACAGAAAATCATGATTTGATCCTGCACTCGAGTTGCACGGCGGAGTAAGTGTTCGACCTCTGTTTTTGCATTTTGAATGATTGAGGTGTCGCCCTTGCCATGCACTTCATCTGGCAAGCTTTTGACGTACTGAAGGAGGAGACTCTCTGTAAATGCGCAGGGTTCTCCAATTAGCATCAACATCTCGTCCTTGATGCTTTTGAAAGCGAGCAGGCACGATGGGAGATCTATTGATCTGTAGATATTTAAATTATATTTCGCTATTTATAAAATAATTAAAAAAATGACATACAGTGCGTCATTCTCGTCATCACTCGTCTCTGGCTCAGATAGATCTTCATCGTAGCCTAAGGCTACAGCGAGTGCTCTTTGAATCTCCTGTACCTCCTGCGATGGCTTTGTGAGGCGAAGCCCTCGTCGCCTACTCAATATACCGTCTCTGTGTCTTTGTACGTCAGTTGAACTGCCGTCTGTGAAAGACAATAAATAAAATTCAAACTTACTTTGCGTAATGATGTCGGCGTGTCTCTTGACTCGCTTCAAATTTTTTTTGTTCTGTTTTATGAACGGGGGGACGCAGCATGATGATCGTGCAGACTGGGAAAATAGACGAGTGAGCAAGGATATGTGAGACCAGCAGAGGGATGTATACCAGTGGATGGTCCATCGCGGATCCATTAAATGGCAGCCTGAGGGCCTGGATACGAGACCCAGAAAGGGATAGAAGTTTCGGATCCTCCAACTCAGGTGGGAGGCGCTAGAGGCGCTGGCTGGTGCATCACGGCAAGGGTCAGATGGTGGACAGTAGTTGGGTAGAGGGAGGGTGAATGTGTAGGGACAGGAACGGCCAGATATCGTCAATTGCTCCTAGTAGACACAGTCAAGAAAATAAATGGACTAACTCACCTGTGATGTTTTCGATTTCTTACAAGAGCGCTGATGGATCTCGATGGATCTCGATGGATCCGCTAGGTACATAAGTCAAATTCGAACCTTGACGAAATGGGGAGTTTAGCACATGCGGCTTGATTAGCCAATAGGCATTCAGATACAGTTCAAGACCAATGAAAAACATATCCCAACCACGCTAGTCTTCGCGTAGACTTTGCGGATAGTGGTTTTTAAATTCTTCGTTTTTTGCCGGTTCGATTGGTACCAAAATTTCCCAATGTTTGAGTGAAGGAGGTCCGTCCGTAGAATAAGTAGCTAATTGTGTGCATGTGTTCATTCAGCCTTTGCATCTCTCTACTGTCATTATGGGTCAAAAAGCCAAATATCTAACGTTGGCAGAAAAAACAGCTGCATTGCACAGACAAAAGGCGAACTATGCACAGTCTGAGAGGTATGTTTACACCACACTGCACATGGCATTCTTAACCCTCACATTGTCATTGGCAGGGGGAAAGCTACTCGTCGACTTCGACGTTCTCAAAACTATGCCAAAGCACACAGTCGCAAAGGCTCGTCAAAGCCACCCCTAGCATCATCCCGGCTTCCACCCCTGCCTCGAGTTCTCATCAATCTAGCAAACACCTCCCTTCCGGACAGTGATCTATTTCATTGCGCTTCCCAAAGTGCTGACAACCTCGATGAATCGGAGCTCCCACAGTGGGACAATAATCCCCCCTATGCTATGCCTCCTCCATCCGACACTCCAGCAGAGGTTCGATTCACAGAAAACCTTGTGCAGGTCATGCACGGCCGTAACTCACACTTAGAGAAGGAGCAGCTACAACAACGTGCACGGAAGTACAATGCAGGAGGGCCAGATCTTTGTACAGAGTTGAAACATGCTATTGGCGTGCTGCTGGGAGAGTGGTACATATTGCAAGACTATATCTCTGACGCAAGGGACTGTGATAGACACATCAAGATGGCCCAATGTCTCTTGCAATGGCGTGCACGCAGGATTTATTTCTATCACACTGAGGTTGAGAAGATGTTAAATGGACTTGATCCATATATTTATTTACACATTAATACGACAAGTGTATGAAGGTAGTGACGAAATGCAGACATATGGTCTTCTTTCAAACCCGTACAATGGCATCCATGCAAAGTTGCTGTGATCATTGCAAGCACCCATATGCCACAGTCATAGCCATTAGTCTGAACCGCGGTCTTCCGATAGAAAATTAGGATAAGTGTACGTTTAATGTATAACATACTTACTATCAGCGGTCGCGCAACCCAACCGTAGAAGTCAACGTCGACTTTGAACACACATTGATGTTGCCGAGCGATGTTGAAAAGCCGAACAATCAATTTCATGACGTCCTAGATGCATTAAGTCTAATGAAAGAGGTACTATGTCAGTACTCACTTTGACTTCACTCTTCCAAGGTCGTTGCTCAGCGAAGCTATCAAAGAGATGAAGCTCCTTGCTCTGGAGGTGCACAATACACAAGACCCAATGACCGACACCCGAGGGCCTATGAATTGGTATGATCCATACATCCTTGGCCCAATATTTAGTCCGTGATATGTTGCGCCAAAGCATGTCGTCTGATGCATTGTACCGAATGCGGGGGAGGTCGTGTGTGGACAAAATCGTGTATTGTTGGACAGCGGGAGAAGCCTGTAAATAGTCTAAATAAAGCAACACTGCACAACCGTTGATGAGGCTATCGTTCAGTAGTGCAGTAGGCGATGCGAGGATCTTGATGTCCTTTGGTTCGAAAATTTGCTGTGGGAATGCATCGCGGGCGGGACATACCAAAGTTCTGAGGATTCCAGGGATAATAACGGTAGTCTCATTCATCAGCGGTACTGCGTCAATGATGACTCGCTAGATAAACTATGAATGCATGGACGCCTGGTAAGGAAAGATGACTTACCTTGGGAGTGTGCCAGGTGATGAGAGCACGAGGGTCAGCTGGGATATCGATGTCCTCTTCATCTTCACTGTCAAGAGTGTCAACGTTTATGATGTCATCGAGGGCAAGGTGTTCAGGTGGAGGATCATCGAAAAACGTAGTGGTAACCTCCGGATCCTCTGCGCCCTCTTCCTCCTCCATGGAAGTGGTGCATGATATCAATGGAACCCAGTGAAGTGCACATTCTTGGGAGGCACCTGAGATCCGCATCGCCAATGATTCAGCATGTCTTGCGCGAGATTCAAATTGTAATGGTGACGCAAGTGGGTTGGACCAGCAAATTTGAAGATGTCGGAGATGCTCCCGCCGCTGATGCAGTAAGATGGAAAATCTGATATCTGTGAAGGAATTAGTGCATGTATCAAAGGTGACATAAAGGAAGGTACACACTTCCAGGCAACTGTAGAGCGAGTTCTATTGCAGCGAGTTCATCGCCAAACCACCTGCAAAGGTTGTCAGCTTCTAGCCCAAGCTGTCTCTGCTCCTCGATGCATCTATCACGCTTTAACATAGCGCGTATCCCATCACGGACATCCTGATCATCCAGCCAACGAGGAACGTCGCCCACTGAAGGTGTAATCCAAATGTCCTCCATCAATGTTTGATCATTACGGAGTTCATTCAGCTTGGTAGGGAGAGGGGTCGGAAGAGGGATACTGCAATCTGGTTCGTATAGTTCTTCAAGTTGTTCGCAGTATCCATTGAATTTGCATAGTGCGGCCAGTAAGGCTGGTTGTCGCTTTGATATGGCCTTTCGGGTTTGCTGGTGAAGTTTGGTCCCTGCAAAGTGTGAACACACGTCACCAAGCGAGTCTATCCACCTACCTAATGCTTGTTGTGTGCCGCCGACAGCACGATCGAGTTTGTCCCACTCGAAGAAGCTCCCAATTGCGCACTTCCGGATGTTAATCTTCAGGTCCCGTGCTAAGAGAAGTGTGCGAACGAATTCAATGTTGATTCCTTCTAGCTCAGGGAACCTGTCATGAACGTTGAGGGAAGCATATAACACATCCACCTTGTCCATGAGGCGCTGGTGACTTCGTTCGAGGCTCTCGATCGCGTCACGCGTGCATTGGGACGCATTTCCCTTCGATATCACCTCGCTCGTGGCTTGAAGTGCCTTCTCTGAGGCATCAAGGTCACCTTGGAGGGCAAACACAGTGTCCAGCTCTTTCTTGAGCCAAGCAGGGGCATCTATAGAATAGAGTTAGAGATGGTCAGGCTGACGAAGTAAATTGAACGGACGAGCACGGATAGACAACTGTGACTGTCGTTGCAGAGCCCATTGATGTCGCAGATCTTCAATTGTCGCATCGCACTCACTCAGCGTGGCCTGTGCAGCTGTCCCTTGCTCATCAATCCCTCGTTTAAGTCGACGCCGGATCCAGTCCCCAAGGTCAGCGCGCATCTCAAGACCGATAGCAGCAGCTTGTCGGTCAAGTAGCCATAACCGACGTTGTCTCTATAGTAACTCAAATATCAGTAGAAATGATACAAAAATTGAGGGCACTTACTGACGAAGAGCGCTGGATACCTATCAAGCGGATAAACCTCGACCATAGTCTCTCAGTGCCTTCTCCATCTGAAAGGCCAAGACCTTCGCATATTTGTGGGTTATAAATAAGTTGGCACGACCATTCATGCCCATAGGCATGCATTGCGGTGGTTGCGAATCGCAAGCGCTTCGTTACAGTTTCGGCAAGTATGTCGTACTTGAAGGGATCAGCAATGAGGTTCGAAGAATTACAGAAATGACTCACCTGACTTAAAGATCGTGCAAGAACACATCCCACATCATACAGAGTAACGACTGTTGCGCCTCCAGGTATTAAAGCAAAGAGGTGATCGATTAGGGCGACAGCATATTTTTGCTGCTCACCTGGGGTGTCAATGTTTGCAAAGAAGAGGGGAATGTCGTGTCGACATATCAATGCCATGACTCCCGTGTCGTCGAAGCTGTCCATGGCTGCTTTCTGCTTCTTCCCATCGGCGGCCTCGTACGAATTCTCGCACAGGTCGATAGCCTCATGAGGTACAAGTGGTGCATGTGGCTTTGGAGCAGACTTGCGAGTGCGATCAATGTGTCGACCAATGGCGTCGACCTGAGCTTTCGGTAAGAAGTAGGAGGGATCATAGAAGTGAGGTGAATCGCCTGCTGAACACCGATGTCGATGATGGAAGTTCCCATCAGTAGCGACATGAATATCACCGCCTTCTTCCAGCTTCCTGCCAAAGACGACTCCTCCAAAACAGGCAGGGCAACGCTGAAGAAGGATCGCGGCACAGCGCTCGCGTGGAATCACGTCTACAGTGGGAATAAATGGTGCGGGATGCTCTGGAGGTTCTCGAGAGGCCTCTACGAGGTCTCGGCTTGCTTGAACAGCGCGTTCAAGCTGGGATTCAAGCTCCACCTGTAAGACGTCAAACCAAAGAATGGCTTGACCAAGACTTCGCCGGAAAGGCTCTTGAATGAATTCGCCCTAAGTTTTGTAAGAATCGAAGGAACTCAACATAGATTCACTTACTTTGCCATTGGTCATACGAAAACCTCTACGGACGTAATGCGTGTGAAGGGCAGATGCGAGTGCATTTACAGCATCACAGGAGCGCTCGAAAAGCGCGCGATAGAACGCGAGCAAGTCCGTAGACACTGCCATACGCGGCTGGGAGGGTGAAGTGGGGAACAAACCGTGCAGAATCAGGACTTGAGCTGCAGTAGCGCATCTGCAGCTCAAGACGTCGAGGGAGGTGAAACCTTGGAAATCATTAATGAATTGAAGCATTCAATAGCTAGGGACTTACTATCGAAGAATAGTCCAATCAAGGTCGTGCACCTTTGTGCACATTTCTGGGAGCGACATGCAGACAAGACCGTTGAAGGTCGCTCGAGAATCTTGCCGACGGTCCTCTGAGTATACCCGAGTTGAACATCAACGAGTGTGGGTATCAGTGTTTTCCAGGTATCGTATAAGCGTGCGGCGGCGACATCAGGTAGAATTCGATGACTTTTAATACATTCAGAGGTGTTTAGTGGCGGAACAGATTCGTCAGGTTGGATAAGTGGAAAAACTTCGTTTTCGATGAAGGAATCCTCGTAAGCATCGGCGGGAGTGTTCTCGATATCAGGTGAGGTGGAAGTAGTGGTTGGTTCAGAACTTGAAGTTGATTTTCCTGCGAGGAGGGCTGCTAACTTGGCTTGTAGTTTATCTTGCTTTGCTTTCTGCCCGGGCAGCTCGACTAACGTCTGGGTCTTGAGTTTGTTTCTGGGTTTCCGTGGACTGACGAATTGGGCGCCTAATCCAGATGTTGTGAGCTGGGCAGCACGTGTATTTGAGGGCTGGGGAGCCATAAAAATGAAGGTAGAACGCGAGTTGGATATTTTTATTTCTAAATTAAGGTAATAATACGGGACATTTTCATGTAAGTATGTGGTGGGGAGGGCAACGAGGTGGCATCCTAGGTGCATGTGAGGCACGCGAGCAACCCAGTGGGAGGGCAACGAAGTGGTGGGGGAGGGCAACGAGTCATGATTTTATTTTTAGAACAGCCCTAAAATTAGATTGGCGAATCCTGGGCCTCTCAGGCCAGGTTCCCATAACATAGAAACCCGGCCTAAGAGGCTACCTTTTACCTCCGAAAACTACTGCCTGAGGTGGGCTCTTGGCACTCACGCTGATAGGTGCCGTCGTGATCGAGATGCACGTCAAGATAGTCATGGCCTACGATCAACAATCAAGAGGGTTCGTAACTGGCTGTACGTGAAGGGTACCAACATTACTAGTATTTTTGTCAAACATCTACTTGGCCCAGAATCTCTTATTGCGACTGCGGTTTGTCATTCTCACATAATTGCATTATGATCACCAGTAACAGATTAATAGAGTGCATTTTCGACTCGACTTGCTCAATTTGGATTCAATTTTTATTCACTTTTCGTACCTGACCTACTCCATGAGTTCGAGCTCGGAGTCTGGAAGGCCATCTTCACCCATCTTCTTCGGATTTTGTACTCATATGGGAACGATACAATTCAGGATTTAAATGAACGGTTTGCTTATTTTCTATCTCACACCATCCTCATATTAAGACTGAATTTACAGGTATCAACAAGTACCAACGTTTGGATGGGGTACAATACGTCGATTCAGCAACAATGCCTCAGGTATGAAGCATCTCGCAGCGAGGGACTTTGAAGACTTGCTGCAGGTGACCGTTGTGCAATGTGGAGTTACTGTGAGCTAACATCAACAAAACAGTGTGCTATACCCGTTTTTGAGTTGCTGCTTCCATCTCGGTGGAATGAACCTTTGCTAGATCTGCTATTCGAACTCGCAACATGGCAAGGCCTTGCGAAACTGCAAATGCATACTGACACGACACTTGGCTTTCTCGACACATCCACGACACGTCTTGGAAGGTTTCTCAGGCACTTTGTCAAGGAGACTGAGGAAGAGTTTGAGACACAAGATCTACCGAGCGAGGAGGCTGCTCGTGGACGCCAAAAGGCTCGACAGGCAGCAAAACAAGGGCCTTCACAGTCTGCAGCACTGACTTCAAGGCAAGGTACAGATGGGCCAAAGATCCAACGCTTCAACTTTGAGACATACAAGCTCCATGCCCTCAGTGACTATGTAGATGCTATTCGTCAGTTTGGAACAACGGACAACTTTACCACTCAACCGGTGTGCTCTAGAAGCGATTTTGTTTATTTTGGCACTGAATCAATATATTCCAAGGCGAGCTTGAACATTGTCGCGTCAAACGATTCTATCCGCAAGTCAGCAAAGCAAAGTTCACATCTGGAATTGCAAAACAGGAACGTCGTGAACAGATTCTATTCAAAATGGCTCGGGCAGAGCACAACAATTCAAAATCGGAGAAAGGCAAGTCTACAACAGTCCGTAAACCTGGTCATACAACGACAGCAGGTGAAGATGCCCCCTTTCACATGCCCTTCGAAGCATCAGAGCCTTTGGCTTACTCAGACCCAATGTCACACTACCACATCTCCAATGGCACGAGATACCACTTGAATCTCCCCCGATGGCTCATCAAACATGCAAACGATCCTGTGTTAGATGTAAGCTGTGAGTTTCTTTGAGTTAGCAGTGCTCATGATCATAATTCCTAAAGGACTTCCTTCCTCAGCTGAAAGATCACCTCCTTTCTTGCATACTTGGTCGTGAATACGATGGTGACAAGACAAAGTTCTCTTCAGCCGAGCGTTCCCAAGTCCTGTTCGTTAATGACCACATATTCCAGCACAAGGTCATTCGTGTCAATTATACGACATATGATCTGTGTCGCTCTCAAGATTCTCTTAATCCCCGCACACATGCAGATGTCATGGTTCTCGGACACGAAGACGATGACACACATCCATACTGGTATGCACGTATCCTGGGCGTGTTTCATGCAAATGTCATCCATAGAGGTGGGGATGCACCCTCGTTTGAACCACGGCAGATGGATTTCTTGTGGGTTCGGTGGTTCGGTCGTGATCCTAATAATTATCGGTCTGGATGGAAGGCAAAGCGTCTTCATAGGCTTGGGTTCATCCCCGCTGATGTACCAGGAGCATTTGGCTTTCTCGATCCACAGCAGATTATTCGAGGCATCCACTTGATACCTGCATTTGCCCATGGTCACACTAGTCTATTACTGCCGCCCTCAATTGCTCGTCCGCTACACGACAAAGACAAAGACTGGAAATTTTTCTATGTTAATATGTATGCTATTTTTGTACTCCTGACATCTGTCAGCGACTGTCACTGACCTTTGTGATTCAGATTCGTCGACAGAGACATGATGATGAGGTTTCGTGGTGGTGGGGTTGGCCACAAGTCTACTCGCGAGTCGACTGCAGTTTTCTTGGAGGACTGCGACCCTCTAGATGAAATCACTCGAGACGATAGCGAGGAAGACTTTGAAGACTTGGAAAGTGGCATCAATCAGGGGGCACAGCTCAGTGCCGGGTCTGCTAGTACTACCGCACAAAATCAAGCTACTGGTGATGAAGACGAAGATGATATCGAGTCCAAGATGGATGAGTATGGGTATGGGGGCCTTGATGAGGAAGAAGAGGCGACCGACGAAGAAGATGAAGAACAAGGGGACGGTCTTGAGGAAGCTAATGACGAGGTCGGACCGGAGGATGGTGAAGACGATGCTATGGATGAGTACGAAGGGTATGCAGAGCTCTAGCAACTGATTGTCGTGTACGACACTGAATTTCAAGCGAGAGTCGACGAATATACTTGGCCTTGCGGCAGTAATGAATGTAAACTCACGAAAGTCTTTTAATTATCATACAGGTAACCATCAGCCTGCTGCCGGCCATGCAAGTAACCACCAGTCTGCCCGCATCCATACAAGTCTCTGCAATACTGGCTGGAGATTATAAGAAATTCACCTGTCTGCTACACTCATACAAGATCGCTGCAAGGCCATATAATATGATAAACAGACGTGCGTGCTGATATAAGCTTCACAAAACCATATATGATCATATACGCTACGTGTTGTTTTGTTGATGACCTAGAATAGATGCCACGTTAGATTTCGCAATAAAGCCTGTCAAGTTGGGCACCTACAGTCAGCTCCAACCGAACTACTCTGCTTCCCTGGCTATCCACGCGTCCGGATGATCACAGGATCGTACGGAACACACCCTGTGATCTATACTTTCCTCCCCGGCACATAAAATGCCTTCAAGTCTCCTCACGCATCCTCCACATTCCGTTTCTTGCCGCCCGTTTACAAAAGCAATCACATAGCCCACAGTTCCTGAGTAAGAGTATGTTTGTACGCAGGACACACTAGTGATGATGTAAAGAAACTGGTAGACGGTATTGTCGACTGGGTACAGGCATGAGACCAAAGAGAAAGAGAATTAGAAAGACAGTGGTTGAATGTGGCGGAGGAGGGTGTAGGAGTATGGATGGTGTTGAAGTGTAAGATATTGTCTTTGGAAGCGCAAGTCGATGTTAAATGTACACACCATGTCAAAATTCCTGTCCTACTCCTCCGTTTCTTTGCTTTTATTCCTGCATTACTCCTACGCAATTCCTAGTATGCGTGCTCTCTCGAGCCAGGGCCGCACGAAAAATGTATCATACTAACCCCTGACGCTAGTTCGGTTTCGTGCAGCAAAGGGGGTCGTGTGGAGTAACCTCAGGATGTAGACTCAAAACGCACCACCGAAGTGAGAGAGGTGAAGAGCTCCTCGGATTCACAAGGATTATGATGCCCTCAGACTGTGTCAGTCATGCAAAGCTTCGATTGCACGAGTGCTTTGCGCGAGATAGTCGTCGTATGAATCATGATGTAGTGCTGCATGTCAAGATAAAAACACAGAAATTGAGCAATCCGCCCACACCTATATCCACCATGCTTACCAGCATTTTTGAGTCTAATGCGAAACTGCGCAATGACTTCTTGGTTGTATGCGATTGCTGAGAGTTGCGTATGTTTGACGGTGCCTACACGGTGTTTGCAATGCCAACACTTTGGTTTAGAGGATGGAACCGACCCACAAAAATGCAAGCCTACCTGAGACATGAATAACACGCGGAATGACCCTGACATCGTGGATGCTAGTGAGAAGCGTGACTGCACCCCATGCAATTCGATGTTGATCTCGTGCGACACGGATAATACAAAGGTTCGTGAGCGGTGAAAAATACTTGACTACAGCCATTTATGTGAGATAAGATGGAAAGTTGAAGAATTATGAAGGACACACGCACCATTCAACGACATCCCTACTGCTCCCCATCCGGTGTCGCCAAAGTTTGTCACGACGCTGTCGCGGAGAGCGTTGTAGATCAACCTCCCGTCCAGAGATTGTGTGCTTGAAGACTCTTTTTCAGTGGAGGCATCCACCATAGACGTGTCGATGAATTCGACAAGGAGCCAGCGATTCTTGCTTGATTATATGAGCATGCTATCATATTCCGTTGAAAACAAGGAGTTTTTTTTTTACCTTGAACCGAACCATGTCTTGCGCTGAAGTGCAAACGCTACACAGTCAATACTTAATGAAAGGTGGGCCTTGAAAGAGACGGAGACCAACAAACTGGAAGCTCCAGGATGTTATATCATATTACAAGTAGAGTCCGGGTGCGATACCGGAGTTGGCAGCAGCAAGTAGCGACTGTTACTCAGCTGTAACTTGAAATGGTCTAGGGTCTCGAGATCTTGAGATGGGATCAAACATCTATCTCCATCATGCGGACTTGGCTATACAAGCGCTGTGCAGTAGTATATCTAGCACGAACGCTATCATTATATCACACCACCAACATTTCCCGCTCGCTCACACTCGTCCTCAAATATGACCATAGTTTCAGATGATCCTAGTTGGTGGCCGGTAATTAGGTTTAACATTTATATCAGCTATTGGACAGGTTTGTCGTATCAAGATCTCTTGATCTAACATTGACTTGCTGTTTCACAGTTGCTGCCGGTGTCGTGGTCGTATATGATTGTGGTGAGTGGGACAGTCTTCGAAAACCGCTGGTATTCTTATAATGTTTCCAGTACTCACACTCGGACAAGAGGTAGGTCAATGATATTGGTCCAGTAGCAAACTCGCTAAGAAAGGTGTCATAGATTGAATTGATCTGGGTGAGTGACAAGAGTCCCATATGAAAAGAAAAACAGGAGAATATACTGAATTCGCGACAGAAACAACCCTGGTCTCTTATGACACTGATGTATCTACTTGTTCGTACCTCACGTTGTGCTACTAGTTAGACTGGTTACGAGTCTAGCTACTAGTAGCGTGGTCGGTGGTTGTTCTGACCCCAAAATGTTCTAGATACGCTATATGGGAATACCATATTCTGTGTATGTCTCGAGGCCAACAACACAACTTGGCACGGTGCTAATACCCCATCTGGGACAATTAGTCTTCGTGTTCTTGGTATGTCTCATGTGCCTGTGTTCGATTCGTCTGACAGACGGCACACAGTATCTGCGACATTTGTCTCGCAGACAGATGCAGTGAGTATTATGCAACCGTCTCACTCATATTCAATGAACTCGCTTATATGTAGGGGTGAGTGAAATTCTGAACATTGAACTTGGCTCACCGCAATGGATTAATAGGTGTAAGTTGGAGTGTTTGACACTAGTACGAGGGTGATCACTAATTGAGTGTTCTAGGCAACATCATGAGCTATGCAACAGATGGGACAAATATTGTCGTAACTACCATGTTGTGCGGTGAGTCACCCAACTGCAATGCCTCAGTGATATTGACTCGACTGACATACGATGCAAGTCATCATGATTGCTCGGTTGTATGCCATGTATCAGGGATGCAGAATGATGCTCATCTTCCTTGTTGTTTTCTTTCTGATTGTTAACATCGCCTGCGTGGTGATTGCAATAATATCACTCGATAATTTTGGATGGGGTAAGCTTAACTCATCGAGTCCAAGAGCACAGCTCATTGGACGAACACCAGAGGAGTGGATAATTTCTGGCACATATATGTGCAATTATATATCATCTGAGGGGTATGCCGAACTTCTGGGCGCAATGACTTGGATTCTCAACACTGTTTGGGAAGTCCTCGCACTGTGTCTTTCGGTCTGGATTACTGTGAAATACTTCCGTGACCTGCGACGACTCGGCCCATCGACAGGATCGACCATCGGGGACTGTTTCAGAGTGTTGATAAAATCCCACGTGCTTTATTTCACAATGTGAGTTTGTAATGTGAATATAGTTATCTTTTCCTGCTAAAGTTCCACACATTCCAGCTTCGTTGGTGTCTCTTGCCTCCAGCTTGCGAATCTCTCTCCAGACTTCTCAGTGCGCCAACTTTTGGCTAATATCTGCTTGTAACCATTGCTCATGATTTCTGTAGAATTCAAATTCTATTGGACATCAGATAATCGTCGGTGCCTTTCAAATTCTATTTGCCGTGCAGATGTTTGTGCTGGGACCACGCCTTGTCCTTAGCGTTCGAGAATATAACGCCAAGCTTGTGGCTAACTCTGACGCGGAAGCTAGCATGAATTCGATTGTCTTCCAGGAGCGTGTACATGTATCAACTAGCAGTACTGTGTAGCTATCGGGAAATGCTTGCCAAGTGTTCTGCAGGGAGGAGACATTTGGCCGCCGTGGTACTTATTTAACATATAGTGTTTCGACATATATTTGAAAGGTCTAGGTCAAACCTTGTTGTATCACTACCGGAGCAAATTAGCTATCCACCCACGCTTGCACCAGATCGTCTGACAACCAACACACTAGATGTTGAAATAGAACGATAATCAATGCAAGTGCCCAGACAGCTGATCCTCGCGTCTGCGGAGTTTTTCTGCCTGAGCACCGAAGTGACCGCGAGGCGTGAAGCGGCTGGGATAGCTGATAACTCTTAATCTGAGATGCATTTTCATACATCCAGGCCATGATGGAGAAGGAAAATGAATGAATCGTGTTCGTGACTCGACGAATATCACGAATGAGCATGACAAGTGGATGAGGTCTGCTAAGTGGAGAATAAAGAATGAGAGAATCGAAGCTTCCAGTCAGAAGACCTCAAGCGTACCTATCAACTACTAATCAGGCCGCGTCAGCCACGATATTCTGTTGGAGCCCCTGATAAGCACGAGCATGAGAGAAAAGTACAGAGCGAGATATAGACATGCATACATACATATACAGAGTTTGGCGGAACCTACATAGTAGGGGCCAATGTAGTCTCCATGGATGGGAGTCGCTAGATCTCACGCGTTGATGTAAATTTAGACCAATTACATAATCTGAAGCTTCAACGGTTTTTGGTGCGCGCCTGCAGACACTACTAGTACCAGTGATATTCAAATTGATTATGCGTCCAATTGAGCCTCCTGCCTCAACACAGTCGATTCTTTCTCTCGAACCTCAGCATAAGCAGAGGCACTCTTGGTGCCTTCACACAATCAATGTACTTCACTGGCGGCCGGCCCGGGCAATCAAGGCTCAACGAGCCTGAAACCACAGCGCAATTGGCCCTGCAAGATCTCTTACACCATGACTGAGATTATATCTCCTCACCCATCGGACTGTCTCTGTCTATTTGGTGCACCGATCGAGTTGTGATTCGCTGTTCACAAACTTTTATTTGCAAAGCACAGCGACTGTTTCGTGCAAATGATGATATTTCCAACAACCAAAAAGCACCTTCTCTGAACATCCATTCGCTTAATCATTTCTAATGTTTGCATATTATGAGATCCCTTCGACAAGCTGTTCTCGATGCTCGTTTCCGTCTATCCTCTACCATCGTCGAGGGTTCTTCTAAAGCCTTGATTCATCGCCGTATTTGTGTGTGCCACAGGTGAGCATGTCATTGCTTTCATGTGTCTTGATATTCGATCTACGCGAACACAGGATGGACCTATGCGGGAACTCCAAGCCATTGGAAATGCCTAACAATATCTGGACATATTCAGCGCTCGGAGAACCGTGAAAAGAAATATATCATGCAGGAACATTCGTGCAACAATTTCTCTATGACAGTGATAGGCTACACGACCTGTCTGTGCTGGCGCCTGCAAGAAAACTTACTAGCAGGTCACCTTGAACTACGATTGCAAGTCAACGTCTTGCTCCTGATCCAGAGGTAGCTCACCTCTACTAACCAAATATTGGCTTTGCACCAGATCGGCTTGAAAGGACGCAAGTCTAATACGAGAGAAGAAGAATTAACACCTGGTCTTGAACTGCCTGCGTAAATTTCGTGTCGTCAATTTCCACATCGATTCAACAAGTTCATCATGAAGTTTGAAGACGATGATTGGATGAGTGAGTGAGCGCCGCGAGCTGCGAATGTAATTTGATTTGATCATCTAATTCGCTAACATGTATCTTAGGTTCTAGATATGGAATAGTGAAAATAGTGGGGCTGTGAGATAGTTTTTTCCTCGGACTTTGGCTATGCACGTGCAGGGTGGAATCATCAGACTACGGTGCGACCTTCGTATCCTGCCCATGAAATTGCCGAGAATGATGAAGATCTGATATTGGCGTACTGGTTCATCTGACTTGCAGCTTTACCGCCTACGGCTCAAGTCGGGACTGAAATGCATCACTGGAATACAATGACCATCGACACGAGCCTGTACAATCAGAAATTGGGTCTTGCCTATTACAGGCTTCTTGCATGTGCGATTTCTCTTTCAACCTAGTATGCATGACGTCTTATATACAACAGATATCGACCACAAGCACAAGTCAAGATGTATCTGCCAGTGCAATACATTGCTATTGCAGCATGTGCACGACCGAATGCACCGAATATAGTGCGTTGCTTTTTGCCTCTATGCTATGTCACAAAATGTGACCTTACAGCAAGCAATCAGGGAACTACGATGGAAAGCTGGGAGCAACCCCCTGCACTTGAATAAGGCTAGGCCCTGAGTTTGGCCAACGAGGCCGAGAGAGCGCATCACGCTTAGACCTGTGTTATATCGATGGCTACATAGCTATCGTATGGGACACTTCAACAATGGCTTTGGAAATACGTTGTCGACATCACTAACGACCAGAACTGCCTTAGTGTCCGAGTAGTCGCGTTCGCATGCATATTTCTGTGTTTGATTTAGCGCCATTACACCCAATCAAGGGTCTTGAGGCGTGATCAGATATCCATCTCTATCAAGCAAGTTCTAGCGATACAAGCGCTGGACGGTGGTATATCTAGCATAAACGCTATCGTTATACCAACAACGTCCCCCACTCGCTCACCCATCCCTCGAACATGACCATAGTCTCGAATGATCCCATTTGGTGGCCGCAAATCGACTTACTTATTTTTTACAGCTATTGGAACGGTTCGTCGCATCAAAATGTCTAGGTCTAACATTGAATTGTGGTCTTGCAGTTGCCGCCGGCGTTGTGATGGTATACGATTGGGGTGAGCAGAACAATGTTCGAAAACTGCTGATATTCTCATGAAATTTCCAGTGCTAACAATCGGACAAGAGGTAGGTTGATGTTATCGCTGCTGCAGCTAACTCGCTAAGAATGATGTCATAGATTGAACTGATTTGGGTGAGTGACATAGTCTTATATCAGCAGAAAGACCAGGCGAATACAATGGATTCGCCACAGAGGCAACGTTGGTCTCTGATGTCTGTGCTGTATTTGGTTGTTCGTACCTCATGTTGTGCTATATTGTGGTTTACAATTGTGCTGACTTCAAGATGTTCTAGATACGCTGTATTGGACTACCGTATTCTGTGTACGTGTTACGGCCAACGAATTGGTACCGTGCTAATAGTTCATCTCTGACATTTAGTGCCATGATTCTCCGTATGTGTCATATGCGCTATGTTTGATTCTTTTAACTGTGGCACAGAAAATACGCCAATAGTCTCGTTAACAGATGCAGTGAGTATTCCACAAATATATCGTTCTTATCCGATGACTACACTCATTTGTAGGGGTGAGTGATATCCTGAACATGGGATGTGGTTTAACATAATGACTCAAAAGGTGTAAGTTAGAGCGTTTGATACTAGTACGAGGGTGATCTGAATTGGGTGTTTCAGGCAATATTACGGTCTATGTGCTAACTGGGGCAAATGTGGTTGTAGTTGCCATGTTGTGTGGTGAGTTACCCAGCTTCACTAGCCGAGTTGTGATATTGACTCGACTGCAACACGATGCAAGTTATCATTATCGCTCGCTTATATGCCATGTATCACGGATCTAGAATGATGCTCATCTTCCTTGTTGTTATCGCCCTGGCTGTTAACATCGCCTGTGGAGTAATCTCGGGAATAACACTCAACTTGAAGTATATTGTAGCGGGTAAGCTTCACTTGTTGATTTCAAGAACACAGCTCATAGGACAAACGCCAGGGGAGTGGGTACTCTCTGGCACACATATGTGCGGTATTTACTTTGAGGGGAATGCCCCACTTCTCTTTTCAATGCTTGGGACGATTATCACTGTTTGGGAGACGCTCGCACTGTGTCTTGGAGTCTGGATTGCTGTGAAGCACTTTCGTGAAGTGCGATGGCTCGGCCCATCGACAGGATCAACTATCGGGGACTGTTTTAGAGTGCTGATAAAATTCCACGTGCTTCATTTTGCAAGGTGAGCCTGTGATGTGAACGTGGTTATATTTTTTTACTCAAGTCCCACACATGTTAGCTTTGTTGGTCTTTCTTGCCTCCAGTTTTTTAAAGTCTCTCCAGAATTCGTGGTGAGCCAACCTGTCGCTTACATCTGCGTGTAACCACTGCTCATTGTTCTGTAGAATCCAGATTTTATTGGATCTCGGATACTCAATGGTGCTCTTCAAATTTTATCGTTAGTGCAGATGTTTGTGCTGGGACCACGCCTCATTCTCAGCGTTCGGGAATATCACGCCAAACTCGTGGCAGACTCCGATGCAGATCATAGCTTAAATTCGATTGTCTTTCAGGAGCATGTGCATATATCAACTAGCAGTACTGTATAGGGACATATTTACCGAGTGGTCTGCATGGAGAAGAAATTTGGTCGAGGATCCGTCGTGGTATCTACTTATTTAACATATGGTGTTTCGAGGTATATTTAAGTTGAGGATTATGTAGACAAACGCATTTCTTGTTGCATCGTTACTGGAACTCAGTCAACTGCCAGCCCACACTTGCACCAAGTGGCAAGCCGAAATTATTTGGAACGTATAGCAACTAATTCAGTCCTTGATACCCAATACCGAAATACGATAATCAGCATAGATTTACCAGACAACTGACTCTACGTGTTTGTAGAATTTCGCTATCTGAGCACACAGATGAAGGACCGATGAAGGATGATGCACGAAGTCCAGATAGTTGATAGCCCATTAGTATGAGGCTGAGATTCGTTTTGATCCATCAGAGTCATGGAGAAAGAAAACGAATGAATCGCGCAGCACAGACTCATGGCTCGACTGTCACGAATGAGCACCGCAAGGAGATAAGGTCTGCTGAGCAGGGAGTATTTCACTACACGGTACTGTTGGTTGGTACATGTACATGCTCCTGGAAGACAATCGAAGTCATGCAAGTGTCTGCGTCGGAGTCAGCCACGAGCTTAGCATGATATTCTCGAATGCTAAGAATGAGGCGTGGTCCTAGCACAAACATCTGCACGCTAAATAAAATCTGAAGAGTACCGACAAGTATCTGAGCTCCAACAGAATTTAAATTCTAAAGACATGATGAGCAGTGGTAACAAGCAGATATCAGAAAGGTCGGCGCACCGAGAAGCCTGGAGAATAACTAGCAAACTCGAGGCCGGAGACACAAACAAAGCTAGTACATGCGGAGCTTGAGAAAAGATAACCATATTCGCATTACAAGCTCACCTTGCGAAATAAAGCACGTGAGATTTTATCAGCACTTTAAAACAGTCCGCAATGGTCGATTCTGTCGATCGGCGGAGTCGTCGCAGGTCACGGAACTGTTTCACGGCAACCCAGACCGCAAGACATAGTGCGAGGACCTCCCAAACAGCGTAGAGCATCCAAACCATTTCAAACAGCAGCTGGGCATCTGCTTCGTATACTCCCTCATATATAGAACTGCAGATAAATGTACCCGAGATTATCCACTCCTCTGGTGATTGACAATAAGCTGTTTTCTTCAAGTCAACGAGTAAAGCTTACCCCATACGATATCCTTGACTGCTATGGCCCCGATCACTCCGCAGACAATGATAATAGCCAGAAAGACAATAACAAGGAAGATGAGTATCATTCTAGATCCCTGATACATGGCATGCAAGCGAGCAATCAAGATGACTTGCATCATGTTTGAGTCAAATCAATATCGCAGATGTATTGCAGCTGGGCAACCCACCGCCCAACATGGCAGGTACGATTACACTTATCCAAATCAGTGCATCGTACATAATATTGCCTGAAATACCCAATCAGTGATCACCCTCGGATTAGTATGAAACACTCCAACTTACACCTATCGAGTGATCATTTCGAGTCAAGTTCGATATCCAGAATCTCACTCACCCCTACAAATAAGATATTGATTGGATGAGAATGAAATGGTTGTATAATGCTCACTGCATCTGTCAGCGAGACAAATGGCGCAAATACTGTGCCATTGGTCAGAAGAATCAAACAGTGCATATAAGACATACCCAAAACATAGATACTAATTGTCAGAGATGAACTATTAGCAAGATGCCAAGTTGCTGTCCTCAACACATACACAGAAAATGGTATTCCCATATAACGTGTCTAGAATATTTTGGAATTAGTATAACTTGTCGACCACGCTATAGCGCAACACGAGGTACGAACAACCAAATACAGCACAGTCATCAGAGACCAGCGTTGTCTCTGTCGCAAATTCGTTTTATTCTCCTGTTTTGCTTGTCATGAGGGACTCTGTCACTCACCCAGATCAATTCAATCTGACACTTTTTTTTTAGCGAGTTTGCACTTCGGCGATAACAACGACCTACCTCTTGTCCAAGCGTTAGTACTGGAAATGAATGTTGTGAGATTCTCAGCAGTTTTCGAACACTGTTCCGCTCACACCAATCGTATACCACCACAACGCCACCGGCAACTGCGAAACCGCAAGTCAATGTTAGATCTAGACATGTTGATGAGACTGACCCGTCCAATAGCTGAAAAAAATGTCTGATTTGATTATCGGCCAATAACTGGGATCATTTAAAACTATGGTCATATTTGAGGGGTGAGTGTGAGCGAATAGAGAATGTTTGTAGTGTGTAATGATAATGTTCGTGCTAGATATACCACCGTCCAGTGCTCGGCGCTCAGCGCTCATACTTAAATCGGAGTTCATGGGTTGCATGGTTGCATGATGGCGGTGCATCAGCGCTCAGCACTGAGTACGGCGGTGCGAAATCAAGTAAAAAAGGAAGCTCCATGATCAAAGTAAACTTTTATTGCAAACCAATATTATGCAAACGACTTGAACGCCAGGAAAGTTGCAGTTGTTCGTGATGTCGGCAACTTATTTCCAGCGTGATTTTCAAGGTGTTTTGATGCGAGCTTGCAAAAATCGAGTGATTCCTGCAGTGCCATCGACTCGGATCTAACACAAATGTAAGTGTAGCGTGATCGAAACAGACATGTGCATTCTCTTAAGCTGCTGTGGAGCGAGAGGCGCAACAAGCCCTCCTGTCAGGGCATAGCGCTAGACGATATTAATATCACACTTGCCTGTCTACTATTTGCCCCCACCCGCTTGCGAGCACCATGTCCCTGTCTGCAGCTCCAGTCTACGGCAGCCATGTCCTCCCTCCAGGTGACTAGAACAGTGAAAGCTAACAAAGGCGTGATGTGTGATGGTAGATGGCAGGGTGGTTGCGATGATGACGACAGAGCTTCGGCGCGGAGTCTGCACAGACTTCAAACTGCTCATTCAAGTTATGTCCCGAGACGTCCGAGAGTGGCGGTGCTACTAAGTTCAACTTGCTGACCGAGTACGTACTAGCCTACTCAGTCTTACTGAGGACACAGACAATTCCGACAAGGCAATATCGTCACACTCTGCCTGAAAGCTCTAACCTTCGTGCCTCTAAATTTTTGTCTCCTCGTTGCCATGCCTAAGGTTTCCGACAAAAATACTGAAGCGAACTCAGTGAAGCAAATCCCAAAACTCTTTGCTTTAAAACATGGTCAAAAACGTGTAATGGTTAACCGATACAAGTCGTATAAAGTGGGTGGAAAAACTTTAAAAAGGCTCATCGATATCATAAGCTCATGCTTGACAGCGCATGTAGACATTTCCCAACCATTCCAAGAGACGCTATGACGTTCCAGACTGACCAACTTGATATCTGTGAAGGTCAACTTGTGGATGTCACGCCTGAAACATGGGACAAAGTAATTGACTCGATTACATCCCTCGAAGTGACTCGCACAGCATTATCATTGCCCAATCCACTTCCGTCTAGTGCCACTGAGGCTATTCCATCGCGCAGCAAAAATGTCAAGGTCAAACTCGATTTGGTTTTGACATCTGGTGATACTCTTTCTGTCAGGACGGAGTTGTCATCACGGGTACAGAAACTTGTTGATTATGTTGCTCGCAAGTCAGGGAATTGTTCTAGCAATCACAAGATAACATGGCATGGGTTAAGATTGGATGGCAACAGGAGTATTGGGTCGTACAACATTTTGGATGGGGACTCCCTCTATTTTCTGATGGATCAGGTCGGTGGAAAGCCAGTGATCTATGTATACTCGCCCTCCGATATGGATGTTTCTGTCAAATTGACCCTCAGTCCCGAGTGGAGCTTCTCCGCTATCTATCCTATAGTTACTCTGAAGCAAGACAATGGAGAGCATATCGAATGGAATGTCCGCACACACCAAGACGGGAGTTTGACTGAAAGGAACTCTGGTTTAGACGTATCGTACTTATTCTGGGAGGCAAAGTGCGTTTCCTCATCACATCGAAATCACTGATAACTAATTTTATATGAATCTTCGCAGGACAAATTCGGACGCATTTCCGCGTTCACCAGCATCCGAACTCCAATTAGTGGATGTATTCAGTCCCACGTCTAGCACTCTCGGCGACATGGATTCCATTGTCATCTCGGTGGACAAAGTAACCGTTTACCTAGATAACTCGCTCAAGGCTCTGGGACTTCATACTGAAGCTAGAACATCCTTTATCACGTGCGTTCATATATGCGTCTCGGAATGTCATATTAAAACTGATTACTACTACGGTAGCTACTGGCTACCGTCTATTCTCAAGCATGAATACATCGCCCTCCGATTTGTCCCCCAACTGGCATATGAACGTGCCGCTTCTTTAAGCATTTCTCCACAACCTGACATCGTGACTCGCGTGTTTATGCTGTTCAGAGGAATCAGTAAGGAAAATTTAGCGGATTGGCCGAATGCGCAAATGCAAGCAGAGAAAGACGTTGCTCGGTGGGCGGATGTAGTTGGAGTTGATCTTGAAAGAGCCAATGATACAGCTCTATTCAGGGTGTTGGAATGGGGTGGGATGGAGGTTCGTGTTTGATATTATATCAAGTTGCTCAATATATCTAGGTGCTACGAGTCAAACTCGACTATTTCATTTCGATGCCCGGTATATTACTTTTCCTCTTGAGTCTTGGGCTGTGTTTGTGTATACGCTTACAATCCCTTCATGTATAAGTGCAAGCTGTCGCCAGTCAATGCTAAAATTAATTACAGGCCCTCCGAGTACTGAGCTGGAGGGCCCTACTTGGCCCAAACTCATTCTTCGAGCGCCTGTACCCGATAAGTTCTTCCAGGCACTGGCGGCTGTCCCATCAGTATGCAGCATGACTTGTGTCACGGTATACTGAACATCACCTGGATACTGCAGATTTCCTCGTCTGCTCAGGAGTCTCGAATTGATATCGAGTATTTCCCTAGAGGAAATCGTGAACATTACGGTTATCGCATCACCCAATATTTCAATTCGCTTTGGAGATCGAGATCGAGATGTTCATCGATCCTGCCAATTTTTATGATCCCACGTGCGCGTCGTTGACTCGTAATTAGTTCAGGAAGGAGTTGCGCCTTCGTCAGTTAGATTACAGGTGTTGTGCTAACCTGGTCTTAGAGCCCCAAAATCAGCAGATGACAATTGGGAGGGTAGAAGGGTTAGTTGATGAAAAGGAGGATTATACAAAGATGAGGGCGGTCCAACTGACCCTGAAGACATGAAAGCTGATGATGAACAAGAGTCAAGTCACTATGAAGACGAAATGAAGAAGCTGATACAAGTCATTACTGGTATGAAGATTAAAAGGATGACGATAAAAGGACTGACGAAGAAAAAGGAGATGGCCCAAAGACTGATTAGGATCAGGGCGATGCACGTCGCTACGAAGACGAAGAGGACGACGACAGCAAGACTGACGAACACGAGGCCATTACCAATGATCACAATGATAATACTCAGTGAACTGCCCACCTGCGGCAAGCCAAAATTATTTGGAACGTCCAGCAGCTAACCCAGTCCTTGATACCCAATACTGAAAACGATAATCAGCATGAATTTTTCGGACAATTGACTCTACGTGTTTGTGGAATTTCGCTGTCCGGGCACACAGATGATGAAGGAGCGATGAACGATGATGCGTGAAGCTCAGATGGTCGATAACTCATTAGTACCATGCTGAGACTCATGTTGATCCATCAGGACCATGGAGAAGGAAAATGAAGGAATCGCGCGGCGCGGACTCAGGCTCAACTGTAACATGTAACGGATGAGGATCGCAAGGAGATAAGGTCTGCTGAGCAAGGCGTATTTCACTACACGGTACTGTTAGTTGGTAGATGTACATGCTCCTGGAAGACAATCGAAGTTGTGCTAGTGTCTATGTCGGGGTCAGCCACGAGATTAGCATGATATTCTCGAATGCTAAGGATGAGGCGTGGTCCTAGGACAAATATCTGGACGCTAAATAAAATTTGAAGAATACCGATGAGTATCTGAGCTCCAACAGAATTTAAATTCTAAAGACATGATTATCAATGGTAACAGGTAGGTATCATGAAAAGGTCGGCGCACCGAGAAGCCTAGAGAGTAACTAGCAAACTTGAGGCCGGAGACACAAGCAAAGCTAGAACATGCGGAGCTTGAGAAAATATAACTACATTCGCATTACAAGCTCACCTTGCGAAATAAAGCGCGTGAGATTTTATCAGCACTCTAAAACAGTCCCCAACAGTCGATTCTGTCGATCGGCGGAGTTGTCGCAGGTCATGGAACTGTTTCACGGCAACCCAGCCCGCAAGACATAGTGCGAGGACCTCCCAAACAGTGTAGAGCATCCAAATCATTGCAGACAGTAGCTGGACATCCTCATCATATGTAGAACTGCAGATAAATGTGCCCGAGATTATCCACTCCTCTGGTGATTGTCCAATGAGCTGCGTTCTTCAAGTCAACGAGTAAAGCTCACCCCATACGATATCCTTGACTGCTATGACCTCGATTACTCCGCAGGCAATGATAATAGCCAGAAAGGTAATAACAAGGAAGATGAATATCATTCTAGATCCCTGGTACATGGCATGCAAGCGAACAATCAAGACGACTTGTATCATGTTTGAGTTAAATCAATGTCACAGATGTATTGCAGCTGGGCAACCCACCGCCCAACATGGAAGGTACGATCACACTTGTCCAATTCAGTGCATCGTGCATAATATTGCCTGAAACACCCAATCGGTGATCACCCTCGTATTAGTATCAAACAAACTTACACCTATCGAGTGATTATTTTGAGGCAAGTTCAATGTTCGGAATCTCACCCACCCCTACAAATAAGATATTGATTGGATGGGAATGAAATGGTTGGATGCCAACTCATAATACTCACAGTATCTGTCAGCGAGACAAATGGCGCAAATACTGTGCCATCGGTCAGAAGAATCAAACACAGGGCATATGAGACATACCCAAAACATAGATACTAATTGTCAGAGATGAACTGTTAGCAAGATGCTAAGTTGTTATCCTGGACACATACACAGAAAATGGTATTCCAATATAACGTATCTAGAACATTGTGGAGTCAGCATAGCTTGCCGATCACATTATAGCGCAACACGAGGTACGAACAACCAAATACAGCACAGTCACCAGAGACCAACGTTGTCTCTGTCGCAAATTCATCATCATCATCATCATATTGTCCTGTTTTGCTTCTCATAAGGGACTCTGTCACTCACCCAGATCAGTTCGATCTATGACACATTTTTTAGCGAGTTTGCACTCCAACGATAACATCGACCTACCTCTTGTCCGAGCGTTAGTACTGGAAATGTTGTGAGATTCTTAGCAGTTTGCGAACGCTGTTCCGCTCACCCCAATCGTATACCACCACAACACCAGTGGCAACTGCGAAATCGCAAGTCAATGTTAGATCTAGACATGTCGATGAGACTGACCTGTCCAATAGCTGGAAAAAATATCTGATTCGATCATCGGCCAATAACTGGGATCATTTAATACTATGGTCATATTTGAGAAGTGAGTGTGAGCGAATAGGGAATGTTTGTGGTGTGTAATCATAATGTTCGTGCTAGATATACTACCGCCCAGTGCTCAGCGCTCATACTCAAGGCGGAGTTGATGGTTGCATGGTTGCATGATGGCGTGCATCTGCACCGAGTACGGCGATGCGAAATCAGGTAAAAAAAAAAAGAAGCACCATAATCATAGTGATGCGGAGGTTCGGTTCGAACCGGACCTTTCGTGAACTGGACCACGGTCCAGTTCAACGTTCAGAGTATAGGCTGAACTGGACCGATGGTCCAGTCCAGCGTCCAGCATTCCTTGAACGCGTTGAACGGGTCCGAACCTTTTGAACTGCTTCCATTTTAGGCTACTCACACATACGAGATGACATCACCCACACACGCAATACACTAGGGACGTTCAAAGTTGGGCGCCCACGCCCACCTCCCACGCCCACGACCCCCCTCGCCCATATCCCACTACCCATTTTGTACTTGAACGAATGTATTATATAATCAATGATAACTTAACACTGTCCGAAACCACATTACACTCAATGGCACGTCTCCGAACATCACGCGAGCAATACCTTCACTCATATCTCTTGCTTATGGTTCTTCGTACTTTGTGTCAGCCAGATATGACACTCGAAGAGGCAGCAGTACAGCAGCATTGCGACTTATCTTGCATTCTTGCTATTCAACAAACTCGTTATCTACAAGAGCGCTCCCCTGTTGCAAAAGCCAGCACCCTGCACATTGCTTGGGAATACGCAAAATCTCCATCTGATCATAATCGCTTTATTCACATGCTCCGTGTTTCTCCAATGATGTTTCAAGTCCTGCTCAATCTAATTGAAGGTCATCCGGTTTTTTCCAATAATTCCAACAATGCACAGGCGCCTGTTCAGACTCAGCTTGCTGTCACTCTCTATCGAATGGGTAGATATGGCAATGGTGCCTCGGTACTGGACATTGCTCGCCTTGCAGGAATTTCTGAGGGTGCAGTAGAGTTGTTCACGCAACGATGCTTCCGTGCAATTCAATCTCTGCATGACACTTTTGTATGCTTACCAACTGCTGAAGAAAAGGAGGTTGAGAAATCATGGATAGATGACCGGCTCAAATTCCAAGGAACTTGGAGGGAAGGTTGGGTGATGTATGACGGAACAATTGTTGTTCTGCATACTAAGCCAGGCCTCAATGGAGATGCGTATTACACACGAAAGTCAAACTATGGACTGAATCTACAGGTACTATATCACACAGTTTTTTTAAATAATATTGAAGTGCTTTGACAGGTTGGAAATTTGCCGTCCAATCTTCGTATTGTGGACTATGCGCATGGCCTGACTGGTTCTGCCCATGATGCCTCTGCCTTTGAGCATACTGCAGCTTCAAAACATGCAGATTGGTTTTTTAAAGGCAATGAGTTTGCCTGGGTAGACTCTGCATATCCAGTCAGTAGTCATACCATTCCAGTCCACAAGCGTCCTGCTTCTCTCATCCCCGAGAATGCTCTATTTGATAGTGCAGTAGCCCATCTCCGAGTACGTTCTGAGCATTGCATGGGAGCTCTGAAAGGGCGCTGGCAATGCTTGCGGGGGCTTCGGGTGACCATTACATCAAAGTGCCATCATCAGGCAGCATGCGACTGGATTACGGTGGCCATTATCCTGCATAACCTTGTGATAGATGTTGAAGGAGGAGTACAAGGGGCACACTTTGCTGGGATCCACACTCACACTGATGAACAAGAAGATAGAGGATTGCCTGATATCCTTCCAGGTCAAGTGATTGGGAATAATGGAGAACTGAAGCGACAACAGCTTGTAGAAGAGTTGATGGCATTTCGACAAATGTAACAGAAGTATTTGTTGAACTACTATTAACAAGTATATATAATAGAAAGGTGTTAAGGAGTGACTAGAAGTTAACCATAAGGCAAAAAAAATTATCAAGAGGCGAAGGCAGAAATTATACCGAGACTCGTCAAAGAAATACCCTAATCCCAATCTGGCCAATCTGGAGAGTAACGAGCACACTTCACAGGCTCAGCCTTGTCATGCATCAATTCACGGAGCTTTTCACGATACTCGTCAACATTCCAAATACCAGCCTCGAACTCTTTGAGCAGCAATTGGCGTTCTTGAAGCTGCCTCTCTGCTGTAGCATGAGCATTAATAGCATCTAAACTGGCCCTTATATATATGAGTAAGGTTAATTGAAATATAAATAAATAAAATGTACTTCTGCATGTCAATGAGTGTCTCGTCAAGGGTACACTTCTTCGGCACCTTGGAGATCCGTTGTCTCGCTTTGGTGAGACTGTCTTGTAACATTGACGAAGATTTCGGGGCTCGCTTAGTTGTTGGGGTAGGGGTTGACTGCGAAGATGGGGGAGGATCATTCTCCTTGTCGTCGACATCATAAAGAGGTTGAGAATAGTCAGAAGGATCTACAATAGTATCGAAAGGAGACTCAAAAGATGGGGAGATTCCACGGTGTGCAGCCTCGTTCTGAAGGGCTGTGTGGAGGCTCTGGATCTGCGAAAAATTCTCCGATGCAAGTTCTGGCCCTTCGTCATCACTTGGAGGCTGGTAGTGCACAGTCTTCCTGCCATGCGGGCCGATACCAGTGGTGATGGCTATCAGGAGTGACATTCGGACGAGAGGATAAGATTCGATGAAGAACAGGAAAGAATTTGAATTGCTCAACAATCTCATCTGTGTCATGTTAGAATTATTCTGGCGGAAAATAAGTAACATACCCCAAATACACTGTGCTTTCGGAGTTGTGGTTGTGTTGGGTCCATCAGCAGGGACATAGCATTCGAAAAATTCATTGTCGGAGACATTGCCATTCGCATCAGATTGGACCCCTTCACCAGTTGTTCGGAGACGTCAAGCATGCACCTTGTATTTTTTTGTTAAGCTGAGCAGAATTGTAAGCTGAAAAATAGTGAGAAAAGCACAGCACTCACTACTCATACTTTCGTTTGACTCGGTCCCCCATTGTGACAGCATTCTGGCTGTGCAATTGCGGGAAAACGGCAGCCGCCATGCACTGATACACCGTCACTTTGCTATCACCTGACGTGTTCTGACACAGAAACATCATATCTCGTATCATATATGACAACTTTGACTCACTTACCTCGCCCTTCTTCCGTTTGCCTAGAAGCACGACTCTGTTCTCCGATAGTTCAATCTGCACCAATAGCTGCCAGACCAAGTCATCAGTCCAGACAATCTCCGGGATTGTGACGCCGTTATCCTTCTTCTTCGCCATATGCGCAGATCTGATTGATGGTGAGTGAAGGTAACAAACCAATAAATTTTCAGAATTACTTTGTATTATCTAATTATGCAAACTACATTTTAGGTGACGACGCGTGGGCGAAGGGGTCATGGGTGTGGGCAGTGGGCGTGGGCGCCCAACTTTGAACGTCCCTACTGAACATGACATGATTACTCGCGACTTTTTGCTTGGAATCTGATTCGTCGCTCGTCGATCATCCGAACACTGCATTGCGAATCCTCGTCAAGAACTCGCCACATATTTGACGGCTCCATTGGAAGATGTGGGAGATGTTGTCCGTTGGTGGGGGGTAAGTTATATCTATTGCATCGACTAGTAGTTATTTACTGATGCACCTACCAGCATCATTCTGTGGCATACCCAACACTCTCCCGCATGGCAAGAGATTTTCTTGCGATTCAAGGTTCTGCCACTCCATCAGAACGGGCCCTTTCAAGCGGCAGTATCAGAGTCGACACAACCGGCTCACGCCCGATATCTTTGAGGCGCTCCAACTGTTGAAGAGTGCTTATCATAACAGGCATATCCAGGCTGCAGCTGAGGCCGCCGCTCGTATTGAGCCCCTCGCTCATGTAACTGAAAACGACCTTTCTGTTGTCCTTACTGATCTTTAGTCTTGCCTTGCATTAATTTCACTTGGCCTTGCTTCACAGTAGTGTACCAGTACTCCTTACTACTAGCTATAGTACAATCGAGTATATTTACAATGCGTTCGATGTTCGAACGCTGAACCGGACGTGAACCGGACGCCATGAACGCGTTCATGGCGTCCGGTTCAGCGTTCAGCAAAACGATTGAACCGGACGTGAGGTCCGGTTCAGCGTTCGCAAAATTTGTTGCTGAACCGGACCAAACCGGACTTCCGCAACACTACATAATCAAAGTACCCTTTTATTTGCAAACCGCAAACAACTTGAACACCAGGAAAGTTGCACAGTCGTTGGTGATGTCAGCAACTTGTTTCCAACGTGATTTTACAAGGTGTTTTGATGTCACAGACCGATGCTATAGGAAATTTGAATTCTATTGAGGCCCTTCGACTTCGTATCGGTCTCAGAAAGGGCATCATTTCCCTTCCTACGGATCTAAACACACCAGTACTTGTCCAGACGTCCAGGAATAGGCCGCATTGCACCTATGCATGCCGTCATCGAACAACGCAGTATTACACACGAGGGACATGCCGCACCAGTATGTTTAACTATCTTTGTATGTCAGCTGTTTCTTGATGACCCCAGATACTACCATTATACTTTGGTTGCCGTTCTGGACGCATGTGCAAGATCTGATGAAGGAGGATGCTCAGTATATTTGAACAAAGTTGTTGCGGCAGCAACGAGGCATCCTTATCATCTCAGGGTGGGTCTAGATTAATGCCAATGTAACACGTGCCAATGAATCCTAAGTACTTCGAATGAACTGCCTACTGCGGTCGTACGTGAAGCCGTGCGAAGTGCAGTGGAGAAGTTCGGAGGAAGGTCGAATGCCGAGCCTCAGGCTGTGGAGTAGGTTGCTGCGCAATGGAAGGTTGATTGAGGAATGTTGGAGCTGAAAATGTTCGAAACTAATGAGCACCTATGCCCTTTGATAAATCCGATTCCGCAGTTAGCACGCTTTCCGTTGGTCGCATCAAACCTTCAAGCTTCAGACTCAAACCTGAGGCCTAAGCGCTGAAATTTCACGCAAAAGTTCTGGTGACTTTAAGTTACAGCTGCAGCAGGTGATATTGTAATTGGGACTAGTTCTAGCAACCATTGAGCGCGAGCGCCTTAGAACTCCCGACCGGTATACTGCGCGGCCTCGAGACTCGAGAGCATCGTTAATGTTTCCTCCGCATCCGCAAGCGTACGTATCGGAGACGATATGCTGTGGGACGCATGAAATTGCAAGATATGCAGTCTCCATGCTTTGACTTGAAATTCGCGTTGCAATAAGGAACAAGGATTCTCGAGCGTAGTGCTCTTGGACAAATGACGTACCCCATCATATTACCCCAGCCTGACATCCCCGTATCCTTCACCAAATTGAGTGCACTTAGTAACCCCCCCTCGGCTCAGTCGTCTTCTGTCTTTGCGAAACACCGGCATTATAGGTTCAACATGTATATATCAGCTGCCCCATCGCCGATAACTTTTTGCTGTTGAAAAGTGCTGGTTCTGATATTAGTAGTGCAGGTAAGAAGAAATGAACAAAATACAAGGTTTGCATGAGAAGAGGAAAAAAGTCAACAGAAACTTTCTGACAGATACGGAAGCCAGTTTCGCCTGCTGCTAGGCTACCGTTCGTCGACACAATCTTAGAATGGTTTGGGCTGGACTGAGCGTAACTTGACGGCTGGAAAAAAGACAATCGACTTCTGCTACAACGTTAGATAATTCTACGTGTGCATGTATTGATCGCCAAACAGAGACTGCTTGGTTGCAGCCTAATTGAGAGGCAGAGGTAGAGTCGGGTGCCGCAAGGGTTCAACGTGCAAACTTAGATCAGGTTTTGAGTTGGGTGGGCACTTCACACGACCCCAACTCCATCACCGCGTTGCGTGTTTTCATGGACTAGGGTGCAAAAGTATTTATATACAAGCAAGATCCAATTGCAGAAGAACTTGAACGTACGTGAAATTTTTGGGGCAACAATGAGGTCCTACGACATCTTAGAGTATTAGACGGCCTAGAATTACGTGTAGCGTTTGATTGATCCTAAGTTCCAAAGATATAGTAGTTCTTCGTATCGTGGTCCATGAAGCTAAGGCTGTAGAGTTCTTATGTTGCTGCGATGGACTCCCGAGTAGTAATTGGACAATGGAAGCGAGCACTCATGCAGAATTTGTCAGCAGACTCCAGGAAGACGATTGAAAATGGAAGCAATCATCATGCATTACCCCATGGTGTACAGCTTCAAGGCCTCAAGGTTCAATGCTCATATCGGTGGCACTCCTCAGATCTGATGTGAAACTTCTGTGGTACATTGAGGGTCCTCGTTTTATGCGGATCTAACCCTAGCCTATGAGGGTCACCAGGATGAGCGCCTAGGGATTCTCCATTAGAGTGGCCAAATTTCACCGTCAGTCGCCAGTTCCTCTCTCTCATCCCATTAGTAACATGGCTCAGTATTCAACAGTAAATTGTCCTACCAAGTCAATTGACCGACCTAGTCTGGAATGTATCATCAATCACATATTTCTTCCCCTCAAGTTGCCGCAAGGGAGTGACCAATCCCTTGAGAACGACCTGGCCTTATCCCAGGCAGTATTCGAAGCTGCTATCACCTTCATTGACCTGCTGCCATCCGATAAGCTGCTGCTTTGGACGAGCACCTTGAGAATGCTTCGCAATCTCAAAGATTCAATCAGGTTCAGCATGATGTCTGCAAAAGAAGTCGAATCTCAAATCAAAGCTATGAACACTGAAGGTACGTTGTTTTCATTTCATTACCATTATTTTTCTGTATTGAGTATAAATTTTCAGATGTCCTTGTATATTTCATTCGCGCGCAAAACGCTGCGGTGGTCATGAGAAAACTCGAATCCGAGACCATATTCGAGTCATTTGAGGTCTCTCCTGACCCTACCGCAGTGATGGGCACAAAGGGAAAGCTGATATGCTCTTATCCTGGACCTGCTATCACAGTCCCAGATATGAACATCAATGACGCCACCTTTCCCGCCGAGCTGGCGAATTTTCTCGTTCACATGGATCAAGATGTCCTTGATGCAGCAGCGACGAGGACAAAGGCTAATTCCACTGTTCTCGAAGAGAGAAACCACGCATCCGCGATATATCACGGAACTCCTGACCGGTATACTGCGTGGCCTCGGGAGCATCGCTGATGTCCCTCGCATCCGCAAGCGCATTGGAGATGATGTGCTGTGGGACAGCGCCAAGTTGCCGTGGAGGCGGTCTCCACTTTGGCTTGTCATTCGCGTTGCCTTACAGACGACTCTGGAGCGCAGTACTCTCGGACGGACAACGTATAAATCATTCATGCTGTTTTTCATGGCGAGGCTCACAACCCTTGCCCTCGACCATAACATGTCGAATGACATCTTACACTTCATATCGGCAAAGATCGCACGCCGTCTTTTCAAGCTCGGATCCTCTGCTTCTCCAGAGTTATCGCAGATGGTCACCGTTGTTACCAAGGATGTAAGGAGTGTCCTGGAGGAAAGATGGGGGTCTGTCGAGAACGCACAACGGGCCTCGCCTCTTTGGGCTCCGGAGACCCTCCAAATCTTGCAAGATACCCATCTTTCCTTGAACACGAGTCGACAGTACATACGCCAAGCTTTGCAGAACCAGCATTCATCCCCTCAGACAACCTCATTCAATCCCAGCCACCACACGCGCGGGACAATCAATAATTTCCTTGACACCAAAGCTAGCTTCCTGATAGCTGCTCATGCCGCGGAACCGTCTCTTGCCCTTGCAGACTTCGAGACTTCTATTAGTTCGGGGATTGACGACTGGGTGGCACGCATTCCACTCCGGAGTATCGATTCCGCATGCATCTCGATTGAGGCATGCGCCTCTGCGTACTCCTCGAGAGCGCTTAAGGCTTATAAAGGGAACCCGGAGAATTTGTCTATCATGCTTCTCACCCTTTTTGAGCTCTGGGTAGCGATGGATAGG
>NW_024542185.1:0-78383 GCF_016758785.1 Suillus bovinus
CGTCAACAACAAGCACAGTCTTTTGGCCTCCCTTACATTCTCACTTCGCCGTAACAAAACCTGTTAATACCGCTATGATATTCTTGTCACACTATCCAAACCAAACTTGTCTATACCGCCACTCATTCAGTTCTCTTGTACTCTCTCTTTTGCTTGGACTACCTACACCTCAGAATCAACACCACTCCCTTCTGCCTCCATTTTTCACCTAATTGTACAAACTATATGTACACGAGGACCCTTACCGTTTTGTGCTTATATACAATGCATGTACTCTGATACCTTAGCAGAATCTCGTACTTTGATTGCCCCACTCAAGCATGTCCAAAGAAGTCTTACAGTCAATGTGTCCTCCTATACTAAACTCTAACTCAAAATCCTCATTTCTTATATTCGCTTCACATCCATCTTTTGCTCTCAATTCCCCGTCGAACTCATTCAGCCGCCTTACACCAAAGCCAAGCCACAGCTTTGGCCTGGCTTTGGCTGATGGCCTGGCCTGAGATTTTTGAAAGCCAAAACCACCTCAAGCCAGGCCAAAGCCGTGGCTTTCAGGCCAAGCCGGGCCGGCACATCACTATTTGTGAGGGCAAGTGAACGACGACTCAAGAATCAAGACTTGTCATCCTGTCTCATATACCCCAGTTTGAAAGAGGGGCCTCGAATATGTAAGCCGTTGAGGCTGAGTCAGGAGGTAGACATTGACCAGTGTCGCGAATTGATTCAACTAGGTTAAACAATGTTAAACCCTGATGTATCAGCCGAGTTAAACCTAAATTATGTAAGCTGTAGCCTGTATTTGTTCTGGTTACACTGCCAACTCCCAACAAGCTATTGTAGAGCCCAAAATGGTTAGGGTGTAGACTAGCCCTGAGATATATTTATACTATAGTTTCGCACTACCTATTAGAAAGCTTTTGTTCAAAGCTGTGTGAGAGCTGGGAAACAGGCCTATAATAAGCATCATTGTTGCTAAAAAAAAATTATACTAATAATTTAAAACGTAACTTGAAGGGTTTGAACTCGAGAGTTTATTGTCAACAAATATTACTTACTGCTCAAACACACAAACTGTTACTGTGGCTGAGTAAGCAACAGGTCAGACCTAGTAGTGGGTCACCGAATGTCTCTCCAGCGAACCGCAACAGCTAAGGTCTTGAAATTTTTATTTTCATATTGAGTGTGGTTTAAATATTACTGTCTGAAGAAATTGTGCTGAACGGATGAGATCTCGAAGAGATATGCATGAAATAAGTGCTCCCAGGCAAGCCAAATGTATGATTTTGTCATCAGCACTAAGCCTTCAATGACCTTTTGACTTCTCTGCTACCTCCACATTCTCGCTCGCACAAAACTGGCTGTTCTCAAGGGTTTAGACCATGTCTGGCAACATCCCCACAAAAATTGGATCTTGTGATAAACCATCTCACACCTCTTGCCTATGACGAGCAATCATTCTAGCCATAAAAATGTTGCCGCAATACAAAATTCATTCTAACTTCACATAAATGGACTAGATGGTGGTATGTACATGCCCATATTTTTTTCCTATTTGTCTGGGCATTGTATGGTCCGTAAATTGTATGTGATCATCAGGCAGCATATAAAGGCTCTTCAACTGGAATTCATCTTTCATCAACATCTCCTTGTCGCCTCAGCATTTCAATTGTATTTATCCCATTCCTTGTGATATTCTGCATCTTCTAATACACTCGATTCATTTATTTAGATGTCCCATTATGTTTGAGATGTCTGTGACACTTCCTACAGTGCTCCGCCTCACTTTATGACACATCGTGAGACTGACGAAGCACACCTTCAACAGGTAGCCTACAACGAGTTGCATCAGATGTAAGCTTGCCTTGCTAACAATGTACTGGTAGCTGATATCGTGTTTAACAGTCTGATAGACAAACTCTCTGACAAGGATGGTATGCCTCCTCTAATTGATGCATTCACCCCTCTGGTTTCCCCGTCACCTTCAACAACACCATATGATGGACCCACGGTCCACGGATGGCAAGATGTGCCATACCACGATCTACAACATGGACGAGGCTGGCAGCCATTTTGAAACACACCATACCCACCAACACAGTGTAAAGACTGATGACTGTGAAGCTGCAGGGAGTACAGGTAATGATGCACATGAGGACAAGTAGTTTGTGAGCTATGTACTTGGGATCACTGATTAGTCTCTTTGTCAGCCCATTACACTCGTCAGTACCGAGTTTGTTTTATAATTTCATTTATGATTTGCTCATACTATGCCATAATACAATGTTTTGGGTTGCATAAATGTTTCATGTGGTGACTCACACCCCAACTTTTGCATTCAACCCAGTGCCATGTCTCCACAGAATACAGAACAAACACTGCAGGCTGCTCTTACAGCTGTCCTTGCAGCAGGTATTAATGAAAAAGGTTTGCCAAACTACAGCTTGCGTTCAGCAGCCTTGGATTACAGAGTTTCCCGCACGACACTCACAGCACGGTACAATGGGTGACAAATGAGGTTCAAGGCTCACGCAAAAGAACAGAAGCTTACTCCATCCCAGGAGAATGCTTTGAAGGAATGGATCAAAGCATTGGGACGTCGAGGGCTGCCTATGTCACTTCACTTGGTGGCAGAACAAGCTTCAGTCATTCTTGGTGGCAACCCTTTGTCGGAGCATTGGGCACGTCATTTCCGAACTCGCCACCCTGACTTACAGTCACGTTGGGCAAGTGGACTTGAATGTTATCATGCGAAGGCATTGAACCGCCCACAAGTCATGGAGTACTTCAATATCCTTGTCAAGCTCATAACAAAGTACAATATTATCCCCAGTAACATCTACAACATGGATGAGAAGGGTGTGCAGCTTGGAATTGGAAAACGTACCCTCGTTCTTGTTGACCGTGATCAAAAAACTATCCAACACCTTGAAAATGGTGACCGCGAACTTGTGACCATCATTGAAATGGTCTGTGCAGATGGCAGTTCAGTACCCCCATCAGTCATATTCAAAGCACTGTGTCATAATCTCACATGGTCATGAAACAATCCTGACCAAGCAAGGTATGTTTAAATAGACCTCAACTCGTGCCAATGCCTGACTGGTTAGCAGTATATCAGTTTCTCAAAATGGGTGGACCGACAACGAGCTTGGACTCAAGTGGTTGCAGAATGATTTTGAACCTGCAAGTGCAGCCCATAATCCATCAGGTGGTTGGAGGCTGCTTATCCTCGATGGCCACAACTCGCACTGCACATTCAAGTTTGTCAAGTTTTGTCACAATCACCATATTGTCCTGCTTTGCTTACCATCGCACATGACACACCGTCTTCAGCCTTGTGATGTTGGTGTTTTCGGGCCATTAGCATTGAGCTGGAAGTCAGAGGTGAACAAGGCGAGCGAAGCAGGCATTAGCATTACAAAGGGCAATTTTCTCGAATTCTACCACAAAGCTCGCCAGCAAGCATTCACTCCGTCCACTATTCAGGCAGCATTCCGCAAGACAGGCATCCATCCTCCGGACCCTAATATCATTGAAGATGCTGCATATGCCCCTGCACTTAGCACTACAACGCAGCCAGCACAACCTGTGCCAGCCATGCTACCGCACTCTTGGAGGTTGTAGCTGAGACAGACTCAGACCATGTTTCTGATTCTGATGAGGCCACAAGTGAACCTCCAACATCGTCAGCAATAGCTGAAACATTGCATAATGAACCTACCAGCACAACACAAACTCTCATCAGTAGTATTCCACCTAGCAACAGCAGCAAGGCAGAGTTGTATCACCTTGTTGACTTTCCACCCATTTTGCCCCAGAACGCATCTTGGAAAGCTTATATTGTTGGCTACCATGCCCTCTGTGATTGGGCAGAGAAGGCAAAACAGCAGATGGAGGCCGACTATGCCATGAAGAAGTTGATGGAAGCCGAAAACAGACGGTTGTGATGGCAGTTGTTTGGACGGAAGCAGAATGACCTGCGGAGGGAAGGTGGCTCAGGCTCTTGCCACATGACCTGTGATGATATGCTTGATGCCCTTGCAAAAGCTGACTGGACTGCGAACATCAAGGTTGTTCACACCGAGGCTGCAAAAAAGTTCAGAGGAATTTGGCAGGTAATACGAGATCACGAAAAGGTTGAAGAAGACTTACAATGGAGAGAGGAACGTGAACAACGTGCAGCTGTGAAGGAGGCTGCAAAAGCTGTCAAAACTGTGATGACACTTGCTGCAAAGTGCATCGCAGATGCCCAAAAAGCAGCTAAGCGCGAGCTGGTGTTGGCTCGCAAGGCTGAAGAAGCGGCTGCCAAGAAAGCCGCAGTCGAGGCAAAGTGTTCTGCAGCAGCTGCCAAGCAAGCAGATGCAGAAGAGAAGAAACATGTTGCACACGAGCGCAAAATTGCAGCGCAAGCAGCTGGAGAAAGCATCAAAAACCATTTGTCAATAACATGTGGAAAGTGAAAACAAAGATTCACTTAATCGCAGCTCAGAAAATCACAACCTTGTCAATGATAACACCCTCAAACCTCTTCAGCCCTCAAATATCTGTCCTCGCCCTCGTCCTCAACCCATCCTGCACTGAGTGAACAACCCATTACCTGATTTGCAACTCCATGTTGTCCAGGTCCAGAGGCCCATCAATGTCCAGAACAGTGTCCTTGATGGTGAGGATGATGTTCATGCTGCAGCTGCAGCCAATGCAGACTCTGTCATCGTTGATAAAGGGCAGCCTGTGCGATGGAGCACTCGTCAACACACAAAACCTTGATCGGCGGCAGGTACCGGAGATTGCTGGCGGCTGACTCGCTACACTGGTTTTGACCAAAACTGAGACCCTCTGGCAAAATATTCATAGACCCTCACAACACTTCTCTGAAATTCTAACAATACATGATTATGATAGCCAGAATTGTTTTCTCTCATTCTATGTACTTTTTCCATCACAAAACTCCATCCTCGTACTCGAAATCATAAATTAAGGCTAAGTGACCCGTTTCCTATTTAGGCACAGTAGACCACAATGGCTTTAATTTCAAGGGTGTTAATTTATATATGACAGCCAGCCAGTCATCTTATCACAAATTCTGCTAAGTCTTTTCACCAATTCCTAATGAGTCTCTACCATCTATACAATTACTGTCCCCGACTCCACGTCAGTGGAGAGGGTTCTCTTGGACAGAAATGTTCAAACACCTGCAAACGCACCCGTGGGAATGGGAAAAAATTGTTGCGCTTAGTCAGTGGGGAAACCTTTTGTTCGTTGATTGCCTCTTGTCATTAATATTGTCATCATCGCTCTCACTCTCAGTAGATAGAGTGTAAGTGTTTGTCGATTTTTCTGTCATCTCTTTTGATTCATTTGTGTTGGTTGTCCCTCAGGGTTTTTATTCAAAATTGCCTTGTCGTTCGGCTCGCATCTTGAAGGAAAGCCACTGCCCTCCTGATGATGAGCTTCATGCTGTCCAAGACTATCCACATTACTATGATACTCTTTATTATCCTCAATATATCTCATATCTTATGAAACACTCGAAAATTTTTGCACATGGTTCAGAGCCTCTCTTGCCTTGCACTTGTTCTTCTGTCTAACTTGCAACTCCTCCAGCTTTGACAGATGCATCTCGTATGATGGTGTTTTTATTACTCTGTGTTGGTGAGGTGCTACATTATTGATGTCTCTGGGCGAATTTGGAGAGGCTGGTTACCGCCATTGTGTATTCTTTTGCAAGCTTGCTTCCTACAACTCTCTGACAGTCAATGCTTGCCTGAACTCTAGAATAGATGATTTTCCTAGATGGATGTATTACAGTGAATGTGTTTTAGAGGTGAATTTCTCAACTCTTTTTGACAAAGTGCTTCTTGATTGTGTATGCCGGCTCTCTTTACCCAGGGGTCAATTGAAAAAAAAGTCGCCTGCATGTGGTGCTGTCTCATTTCACTCAGACGACATTACTCCAATCAGACGAGGACCGGCTGCAAATGATACTCTTGAATGCTACAGTACGTACACAGTGTACTTTGCCTCTCTTGCCTCGGTTATCAACGTATTTCAACAGTTTGTATGGAGATGAGGTTTTCCGTGCACTCTGTTGGCCACCACTTCACATTTATGCCGCTGGAGCCATTAAGGTGCCCAAAATCAGTTGGTCTGTACTTCCACTTCAAGATCTAGTTCATGGGCTTAGTAAACTAACTATTGATGTGCTTTCAGAATGCATTCATGGTCTGCCTACGAGAGGACGTCCTGCCATTAGCAGTTGATCACATGCAAAAATGTGTAATGGTCTTGCCTATCATGTCCGAGATCGTGCTCTCTTTTTGCAATGTATTGGCCCCAGTATGGTGTGTGATATCTTGCTTTGTTACTTCCCTTTCACTCTGCCTTCGGATCAGCCTGACGAACATTACATTGCATAGATACTATCTATAGAGTATGGAGCTGTGGTGATGGAATGTCTCACTTTGCAGATCACTCAAGTTTCATTTCGCGAGCACATGAAAATGGTCAGGAAAGGACGGAAAATGCAGGCGGTAGCCGATAAATGCAACCTTGGTATTGTCTGTCGGCATGAGTGGCCAGTCACAGTCTCAAAGGATGTTGTGTTAGATTGCTTACATCACTATTATGATGCTTCAAAGTGGATTGAACCTGCCCGTTTGTGCGGTCTGCTCTCAAAGGCTATGTGATTCAAAAGTAGTTGTCATTTCAGCTGATCCTGATGTACCTGTGCTGATATCTTTAGATGTACTTTGATTGACCAACCCCTTTATAATCAGACAATGTATTGTTCAGAAATCCGCAGGTATGTTTTAAGTCTCACATCTCAATGGACTGTGACATCATCCGATTATACACATGCTAGGTAGCTTCGTGGTGCATCTGTGACCCTGGAGATTCAAGGGCCACTACTCCGCTCTACTGACCACATATGATCTGCATGGCATGAGGGTCCAGTCTCCTGACATCCATGACGAGCGTGGTGTCCAAATTCACGTCAGCGAATACAAGACAAAGCTGAAAGAGGGATCAATTGTGGAGTTGGAGGTCATTCTGAAGCTGTAAGTCCTTATTTGTTTTTCGGTGTTTGTTGTTCCAATGTTACTATGCAGCTGGACCATTAAGCCCTGTAGCAACTCTTCCAACCCTCATGATGCCAAATTGCCAATGGCTCCCATATTTATCAGATGATGCTACAGCATATGCAGCTGCTGCCATGTGAGAAGTACATGCAGGCTGCCTTCATCAACCCAATCAAAGATGGTAAGGGGAAAAGGAAGGCTGCGGATGAGGCATCAGAGGCAATGAGTCAGTCACCAATCAAAAAGGGGTCCTTCTCTGCTGTAGTTGGAGACAAACTCGAGTATATGGAGGAATAGACTCCAGTACTTGGTGTTCTGCACTCAAGACTTGTACCTCCAATATTGTTGTGTATTAAATCCACTGTATTGTATATAAAACCAATTCACAAATTTTACCCTTTCTTGATACCCTTCCTACTCCCACATAAAATATCTGTGACAGAAGTCTTGAAATAAGCAAAGAATGTGACTGGTAAGTTGAGACAAGGCGAGACATGCGCTACTGCTGGGCGGAGTCAGGGACTGGTGGTTAACCACTGTTACAATAGTGTAACATGTACTTTACACAAATCAACTGTTGTAAAATTCAAGTTCTACTATATGACACATTTGCCTTCACTGTGCTTAGGTAAATAGAACCGAGTTTATTTTGTATAGAATACAAATGCTTAAAACTAGCAAGCCTTGAGTTGATTATAAAATTCTGGGACAGGATGTTTACGCGAGCTTTTTCATAGGTATACCATAGGTTTGATACATAGACCTATGGAAGAGCCCTGAATCGGACCGAGTATGAGCTGTAACTAATGTGTCGTCCAGGTGAGAAAAAAAACCTTTGTTAAAGATCTGATCAATGAGCTTTACAGCATTATTTATTTATTTATGTATTATATCTATATTCAAGCTCGTATCTGCCTGTTTGCCGGGTGTTACAAATAACTTTCGCACTATGTGTCTGCCACCCAAAGCGGCAGTTGGTGGTGTAAGCCACAATGTTCGAACCGGCTTTAGCCAGAATTAGCTGGAGCTCCGGCATCACTAAATTGAGGGGACTTGACGACACACGAGTTAGAAAATGCAATACAGTAATGTCACCAGCTGCAGGTAGTTGAGTCAAAATTTAACAACGAGCACATAAAATTCAACATGTCAGAAAACAAGCAATCAGGTAAGGATGTAGATATACAAGGATCTTGTGGGTAAGGCTGCGGCGATGCCGGACCTAGTACGCTTCATCCCTCTTCCGATGTTTGTTATAATCAGCGTCTTCTGTGTTCAGTTCCCCGCGCTGCCGCCATGGCTTGATCAATGATCGCCATACGAGCTGCCAATTTCACCGAACTTCTATTCTTCCCTTTTCGTATATAAGATATAATTGATGTCTTCCGCAATGAGTTCCTCACGCTGCTCCAAAGCTAGCAGCAAGTCAGTACAGTTACCAACTTCTACAGGGTGATAAATATGAACACTCGCAGGAAAGTTTCACGACGGCTGTATCGTCATACAAGCTGCCAATTTCTTCGAACTTCTCTTCATTCCCTTTTCGTATATAGGTTATAATTAATATCTTCCGCGATGAGTTCCTCACGCTGCTCGACAGCTAGCAGCAAGTCAGTACAGTTACCAACTTCTACAGGGTGATAAATATGAACACTCACAGGAACGTTTCACGACGGCTTGATCGCCATACGAGCTGCCAATTTCATCGAACTTCTCCTCATCCCTTTTCGTATATATGTTATAATTAATATCTTCCGTGCTGAGTTCCTCACGCTGCTCGACAGCTAGCAGCAAGTTAGTACAGTTACCAACTTCTACAGGGTGATAAATATGAACACTCACAGGAACGTTTCACGACGGCTTGATCGTCATACGAGCTGCCAATTTCATCGAACTTCTCTTCATCCCTTTTCGTATATATGTTATAATTGATGTCTTCCGCGATGAGCTCCTCACGCTGCTCCACAGCTAGTAGCAGCAAGTCAGTACAGTTGCCAACTTCTACAGGGTGATAAATATGAACACTCACAGGAACGTTTCGCGATGCCAGCTCCCTGCATAGTAGGGTACGCTGTAGCAAGAACGATTACAGATGCGAGCACGTTGAATACAAGAGAAAGTTTCATGTTTGACTTAAGAGGTGCGACTGGTAGGAGTTTGTCAATGCATTACATTGGAACTTTCATGAGGGTTTTATACCTTTTCGTAGATCTGCTCGTGACTCGGGTCGCCTGAATTAGCTGCCGCCTTGTCTACTCAGATTCGAACTTTAACGAGGAAAGGCGTCAACCAGAATTCTCATATGGACAACACTCACGATCTCGTATTCCCCGATCGGCAATTTGAAAGTCGCGACGATCCGAACTGTGGACCTCGTGGAGCTACCGTACATGTGGCCTTTGACCTATGAGACAAAAGCCTGTTCCAGCCTTCCAGGACAGGGTACCGGTCATCGATTCATCCCGGATGGCTGTTGCATAAATTTATTGTCAGCGGCTAGACATCGACACCCTAATATCTCGTCAAATCCCAGATGATGGTCTATTTGTAACATTATGTTTTATGGAGTATTTTGCGTACCATGGGGTAAGTTTGTTTGGCTCTTGTCCAACAGTTTCCAACTGAAGATCGTTTGTTAGTGTCTGCGCTCCTCAGGCTATGTTGACGCACATCCTTGAGAATTCGCTGTACGCGAGCATTCAATTTGCGTTATCTAAAATGAAAAAAGGACAACGATGTCCTCATGCAATCCGCGGCACGGCTGAGCGCTTGCCAATGGAACTTGCACCCGATTCATGAGTTCTCTGATGCGCCCGTCGGTATTCCGGGACAACACCCTCAATGATTGCTGTGTCCGAATCCTTGCTGTCGTATAAGGTTTGAAAAACAAATTTTGATAACCATGAGGTTCGATTCTAGGATCCGGTTTCTGATTGCACAGTTAGAACTTCCCCAGGACCGGAGTACATGGATGGAACGAATTAATTATAAGGTCGCCTGCAGTCTTATCTGCTCAAATTCGAAATTTAACGAGGAAAAGCAATGGCCTCGCAGGACATGTGTTTCAAGCCACGTTCGTCTAAAACTTGGCCCTGACATGATGCATGATGTCTATCCAAAATAATGCATGCATAAACATAGATGAACTTACTCTTTGAGCATCTACTGGACCCATACCAGTTGTCCCAATATACTCGTCAACAAAGCGGAGCCCCATCGTCCTGGGACGCTTCCATTTGTAGGGCTTGTAGTTGTAGGACTTCGTCGATGCACTACATTGGAACTTTCATAAGAGTTTTATACTTTTCGTCGATCCGCTCATGACGAGTCAGGTCACCTGAATTAGCTGCGCTTTGTCTAGTCAGATTCGAACTTTAACGAGGAAAGGCGTCAACCCAAATCATCATCTGGACAACACTCACGATTCGCCGGTCGATTTTCAAGGTCGCGAAGATCCGAACTGCGGAACTCAGGGAGTCGCTTGTTGCAGAGAGTTGAACTAAAGGACACCTCTCAGCGTCTGATAAGAGAACCGTTGAAGTATGTGAATGACAGAGTTATAAACTACTATACTGAGTCCGGAATGTCAATGACGAAAAAGGGAAGACGATGAAAGCGATGACGATCAACAACTGTACCCGTGGCCTGTAATGGAGAACTCGCGGGATCAGGGTGTACACATGATGGTGCATCAAAACTATTATCCATTCCACATGGAAGTGAATTATATCCGTGTCAAGATACTACTACATAATTCAAATTTTCATTGAATATTATCCCTTTGAGGCTTTACTATCAGAAACAACTTTATCTCAAACGACGACGACAACGATATATAGATGCTGACAGAAATGAGTCGTGACAGCACTTGAAAGAATTCACCAGCGCGACGTTAGAGAACAAGATGGATGTACGACTCTTGTGTCGCATAATCATCGTTCTTGCAAGATACTACACGTGTGAGCTTGAAATTCAGCACGCAATGATGTATAAGGAGTCTCCCTTATACATCATTGTGCATCAGATGGAAGGGCGAGGGGATGTCGACTGTATCTTCGAAACGAGTAACCGCCTCTTCCGGTATATGAACAGCATGCTCGACAGCCCAATCCAAGATTTTCTCGTAGTCCCTGCATTGGTGGCGGGTGTTGAAGTTAGGGTATGGGATTTTGTGTCCCTCGACCCAGTACCATGTTATCGTCGTCACGTCGACATTGCACATGATATTCTGCCTGATCATTTCAATGCAATGATCTGTAATGTATACGATAATCAGTAGATGCATAAATAAATAAATAAGCATATGTACCAAGATGCATACGGACTACATCGGGTGCGTCTTGGAACGAAATATCCGTGGGTTCGTAATACTCGGGCCACGTGGATTTGCGAAGGAAATTCTACAAAATACGAAGCTAGAACGACTAGACTTTTGGTGTAGTAGTATAGCTTACCAGACAATGGAGTTGGTGAGGGGCTTCCATAGACACCATGAAACCTCCACCAAATTCGGCTGGATATTTGACCTTGGAAGGCGAATCCATTTCGCCGGCTTTAAGAATTTCCTCAAGCGACATCCGAGTTGGTAGCACTGAGGTTTCATGGACATAAACAATTACTAATTAGGATGAGGGGAAAATGGACGACACACCATCGCGACCTATCCTGTTCCAAGCGGCATCAATTTCTGGGGAAGGAGGGCCACGATAGATAGAAGGAAAGTCGAGGGTTCCATTGAGTCTTACGACAATGGGGTCAACAGCACCACTTGCAGGAGCTGTGACAAATCATCAACACGATGTATCAACTATCCGGGGATTGTTCACTCACAGTATACAGCAATGTCATCACGCAGGTGGGGCGAAGGCGTACCCATCCACAGCGCGAAGAAGAGCATCGATGTACATATCAGCGCGCCATGACTCAACACAGGCCACACGCGCATGATATCATGCAACTTAGGACGAAACCTTTCTGCATCATTGAATGATTGCTCCTCGTTATCATCGTCGACAGCATCAACAGGAGAGTACTGTGAGGAATCTTTGACCATGACTCTGGGGGTTGAGGGTGGATGCGAGAAATATCTTGGAGTGTAATACCTAGTGTTCCCATACGTATGTCATGTCATAACGAGGGTTCAAACGTTCACCGGTGCCGGATGATAGGAGGAGTGAAATCCCATATGGCTGTACTAGTAGTAGTGGCGCTAAGAAGAACAGCGCTAAGATCCAGTCTGATGTCTGATAACGCATAATTAACACATCGGAGGTTTTTAACATTTTACCTCTTGCAAGATTTCAATCAAAAATAGATCTGGACCTGGCTAGAGCATTCCAGACCTAGCCTAGAGCGTTCCAAAGCGCCTTTCGAATGTAATTTCACTGGCAGCAAAAAGTGGTAAAATGTCAGTTCCCCAGCTGTGTAAGTGGTTCCATCGACGTATTCCGGGTCACCGGTGAAGATCAGGGTCGGAACTGAAAAACCAGACCTTGGTCCTTCTGGCAATTTACAGTCTATAATTACACTGCTGACATTCACCGAGCACATTGTCACGAACATTATCCGTGTGGAAAATGGACTGGTGAAGTATCGCAACGCATACCCAGGCGGGCCGGTGGCGTTCCTCGCAGACCTAAGTGGTTTATTCCTGGGTTTAACTTGACCACGAGTACTAGAGTACAGCTTAGTTCCAAGTGCCAGCTGCGAACTTCAAGTCCCTTATCTTGCGCACGCCAGCTATGCACAAGGAATATTTTGCATCGTATTCTCCCGTCGACGATCGTGACGATGCGAGTCTTCTTGATAACAATACAGAAACAAGACCTCTTCCAAAATATCGTTTCTTTCGCTGGTCGCCATGGCTAAGCCACGGTGTGCTGATGTCCATAACGATGATGTTCTTCGTGCTATGGATACGAGCACCGTCCATCGACGATGTAGTTCTGTACTGTAGGTGGTCAGACAGCGTCAACGCACAAGACCTTGCTTACTCGTTACAGCTCCAGCAAACGAAGCGATCGAATCCATCGGCATCATAAGATTCAATGGAACTCTGGGCACCCCTTCTATATATCGTGGCAGCCCATCTCCAGAAATCGATGCCACTTGGGATAGGGTAGCTTTGAATGGTTGCACCCCACACTTCACCTACATCGTACACATCTACTGACTGTATTTCCCAGCACGTCAAATCCGTATGACCCGTGAGCAACTGCTCAGAACAGGGGAGAAACCTTCTCCGGCCATGGTCAGGTATCCGGAGGAATACGGCGGAGGTTACATGGCAACTGTAGAAGTCATTCACCAGCTTCATTGCTTAGTCAGTTGTACTACAGGAAAGCTGGTCGATTTTTACTCACTCCCCTGTAGGACATGCTTCGCAGAGCCAGCTGGGGCAATCAATCCGCGGGTCATGGCGCTCACGAATCCCCCCAATCCCCCAAAGAGTTCCGCGTTCATCTCGGTAGGCATGCTGTTTCCTGCCCGGAGCACGTCTGCTAATTATGTTGTACCTCAGATCACTGCATCGAAATGCTGAGGCAAATCATCACGTGTCGTGGCGACGTGACAATGCTCACTTACGACTGGGTCAAGGGTGTCGAAAATCCTCTTCCTAACTTCAACGTTCCTCACCAATGCAGAAACTTGGACAAGGTCTTGGATTGGGTTGATGAGCATCGTGTTTTTATCCCTAAATCCAAAGTGGTCCGCTTGAAGGATAACGTGGACCTGCCTTCCCCTCCTTGATTGTAGTCTCGATATATTCCCACAGTGACGGCTCTCGCGTAGATCACGATATGATGACGCCATTTATGATTATCCTCGAACATGTTGAAAAGTCGAATTGATTGATCATTGAGCTGCACCATGAGCTCGGGAACGACCAAGAAGCCAGCGCAGTATCGAGCAAATATTTTGAATATAGCTGGATGTATCTCGTTCGTGAGGATCATACATCGAGTACCCTTCCAACATGGGTCCACCCGTGAAGTACAGAAACGCAGAAACTATTTGCTTGACCCACTCGCTATAGCCGATGTCCGGAGACAGTCCAGAAAAGGAGTGTGAGTACTACGACGCAAGTGGAGACAAGAGTCGTAACCCAGATGGCACGTTCCAATAATAATCTCTTCACATAAGGCTCGCGGATAGCGAGCGTACGAAACGGTGTCGACTCTGGACGTCCGAGGAAAACGAGGATGGAATCGAGTTTGCACGAAAATCTGTTTTGATTTAGGTTGTACATCAAGAAATCAAGGAGAGGCAGGCGGCAAGGCCGATCCACAGCACAACGAGACCGACAACGAGTTGGACTAACGCAGATACGGGTGTGAGATTTCTAAACGATTTACCCCTCAGAAGACGCGGAGAAATCATCTTGCTTCATTGCTCTAAAGTAGTACTCCTTCTGCACATGAAACATATGCGCCAACATGTTCAAGTCGCTGTGATTTCGGCTCTCGAGTGCTACTGAAGGGAAATGACTTCTGTACAGAGGGCGGGAGGGAGATAGATTTCGTGATTTTCCGGAGAATTTACGGTGCCAGCTGGAGAGAGATACCTGAAGAACTTGAAGATGCGCTCAGCGGACGCGATGAGGTCCACACGACTAATCGCAGCGAGACGGGATGACCATTGGCGCACGTGATGCGCGCTTGAGTGTGAAATAGTTGGGTGTTCGCCTTGAGAGGGAGAAAGGTATCGTCGACCGGCAGCGTTGTCATTGGCGTTTTTTTTCCTGGTCATTGATCACCTCGCCTGTACTCGTCGTACTTCGCTTCGCGGTATTGGGCTATAGTACGACGCCTGTGTGGTATATTGACCCGCGACGGCGTGCGTATCCCCAGTACTGAGGATAATCCATGTACCTTTCGTTGTTTGAACAGCGTCTTGTGCGAATCAATGGCCTCGGCCTCGGCTGCACGAGACCGCCTCTGGAGGTTGGATAGGTTACGGGGAGACAGCTCTGTTGGAAATATTAATATTCAGTGTATTTGGGTTATGGCTGAAGAGAAGAGCTATGAAACTGACCATTTGATGCATGGCCTCGCGGAATGTAAACACGTTGGTTAACGTTCGTCGTTGAAGATAGGACCCACTAGTGTTCACTGCCAGCCTGAGTGAGAAACTTGTGGAAAAGTTACATGACTACCAAAAACAGTAACCCGTCGAATTCATGTCACGGTTGTGTAACTTGTGCATCTATTACTCGTGTCCTCCCGCGTAAAAGGTGCAACATATAATTACACAAGTGAGGTATGTACAAGCCTAATGATCACAAAGGCACAGGATCTTTCATTGTTAACTTTCCTTCATCCACAAGCTTCATCAGATCATCTGCGATGCGCAAGTTTGCTTGTATTTTATCGTCTCGCCCACCTTGCTGCAGAGCAGAGATCGCCCATATCTTCATCATCTTGGGCACGGCTGCCCGCATACTAACGGCGACTGCATTGAAGTCGTGAATAGAGACACCCGCACTTCGCATACAATTCATAGCACAGGTCAAGTAAACTGGGAAAACACCTGTGAAACGCGCGCACGAGCCTTTGTTGGTCACTTACACGCATGATGTTCGTCATCCTCGGGGTATGTTTTGGCTGCCTGCGCATACGCCTTTGCCCCATTCGCATAGCTAAGACACGACGCGAAAGCATCATCGCTGAATTGAGCTGTCTGTGCATGATAGAATCCTATCATCCTGAAAAGCAAGGCAACTCATGATGAGAAAGGAACGGAAGCGCAGGAAAACAGGCAAAGACATACGTATGAGCGACTGCGGCAGGATAGATGTAAAAAGAGGATACCATGCCGGGGTCAATTTCCTCCTTACTAGGGTTCAAAATGCTATTTCAACCTCTTTAAGGAGGTCTTCAGCTTCTTCCTTCAGATGTTCAAGGGGATATTTAGAGTTCAAGCCAGGGTCGGTGCCGTAAGCCTGTCATGCGATTAAACAAGCACCCAACGAAACATGACTTGCAACGTACGTCCATAAACATCTTGAGGTGCAAGCTACGCACGCCTCGCAAAAACGTATCCTGGAAAATCGCCCCACGATCATCTTTGGGCACATTCTTCCAAACATTTCGTCCCCATTCAAGCAAGTCAATAGCTCGTTTCAAAAACTGAACACCAGTCTCAGGTGCGTCTCTCATACGGCCTTCCAACATGCCTCTCATTATCCATGCACTGCATCGGAAGATCAATAAATATTATAGCACGAAGCTCATACAACGCACCGAACTGTCACTGACAAAGCGGGGCGTACATCACTCCAACCCTTTTCCTTCAGGCGTTTCTGTGCCCGTTCCTTGATAGTTTCGACTCCGTCGGAGTGCCAGGCTTGGCGAGCCGTAGCTTCGAATTTAACTAAACCTCGGTCAGTGTGATTCCTCGCGTGATACTAAAATGAATTGCCTTGGTTATTGTACTTGGTAATCCAGTCGGGGTCACTGATATGGAACGCGCGCTCGTCACGCATCAAACCATTGGTCAAATACGTCAAGCCCTATGCATGTTAGGCACCATGAAATTGCAAGCCGAATAGAACGGCTTAAACTCACCATCAGACTTCCGCTATAGGCAAGTCCTCCTGGAGCTTGAGGATGAGGAATTGTTTTCAATTCATTCATAAATCCCACCCCTTTCGTGAACTCCTAGTGAATGTCAATAGGACCTTATTACATAGAAAGGCACTGAACGTACCTCGTATGCATGTGAGATCACCCAAGCCTACATGAAAGGTACCAGCTGTTTAGCGATGGTATGCAAGATTACAAATGAAATTCACACTACTAGAAAGTTTTTCGGGACCCGCTTGCCGAAGTTCAGGAAGCATCTCCGTCGCGATTTGCCAAGGAAACTTTCCATCAGCGGCATTCATACGAGCGAGACATGGGTCCTTTATGGTCTTGCCACGGGTTTGAGCTGCATCCAGACCGGCTTTATACTGATCTTTCTGCCGTTTCTCTGCAGGAGTGAGGTTAGTTTTGGGGAGTGTGTCTAGTGCCTTTTGCCACGCTTTAGCACTTCGCTCCCAGTCCGAGAGGGCCTATGCACGATGTCAGATCAAGCGAAGAGGGAGCGCGCAAGGACTTACGTCTCGAGATGCTGCCAGTCGCGACCACCCTTTGGCATAACCTGGATCAATCTCTGTAGCCTGAAGATGCATTAATATCTTCTCCATGTACACGACACTGGCATCAGTACCATGTTTGCATCATCGACAGCGTCTAGATATCTATTTAAAGAGGGGTCAGTTATTTTTACCACAGCACTACAACTGTGGCCTCGCCTATTCAACCCATGATAGCAAGCAGCACGATTCGCATGTAGAACAGCGTTCTTGTCGTCCAGAGCAATAGCCTGGGTGTATTTTGCGAGTGCCCCGATATAGTCCTGTTGTCTAAATAACTCATTGCCCTCGTCCTTGAGCTGTACTGCTGTCGGCTCCGACATGTTTCAGAAAGCAGGAACTTGAAAGGTTTCGAGCGATTGACGTGTGGTGGTACGAAGGTCGATGAAGTTTAAACCAAGTTGAAAGCCGCCACATCCGACCAGTTTCCGCAGATTTTAAACCGATAATTGGCACGAGGTGTCTGGGGCATTCATTACCCAATCAGTGGCAAATGACCTCCTTCAACTTGAAGGTCAGTTATTACGACTTTAGTTGTGTGGATACAAGGATTTTACTTTGAGTGTCGATGAGACACGTTTCTGCGTGCGTATGCAATTACCTCGATTAATCTTTGTGAATCGCTTCGACCGATCTGCAGTTGCTTAGCTCTGCAATAAAAGTTTGAATACGGTCAACGCTAAAACCAGTCTAGCTATTTCGCAGAGGCAGCAACCACGAGCACCACTTACACCGTTGTAGTGATATAATGGTCACTGAGTGACACCAATTTCATCCCAATGCCTCGGCGTCTGTGCTATTACATAAATGTTGATGGTTTGCAACTTCAATCGGTCATTCAACATACCTGCTTCAACATCGAACCAGTAGTCGATACCCTCCTGTGATTTTGAATGGTTACTTGGCAATTCGAACCACAGGCTAAGTTGTCAAGTTACTTATAGCGAAATGCAACACACATAAATTACATCCTGAGGGCGAGTGTATGGGTCGCCAGGCCTATATATGTACAGAATAGAAGGAAGGCAAGGGAAGTACAGTAACGAAGTCTAAAAGAATATATATAGGGTGATCTAATGGGTCGAAGACTGTCATTAGAAGCTACATCGACAAATTTGGATATTTACGCTATAGATACTAGTCGTATCAGTGAGTCGTATGTTTTTGGGATCTTGAAGGATCATTAATATACACAGTTGGGTTGTCTAACGAACCGGACACACGTTGGTCATGCGGCGTCTTCAATGAGAGGCATTAGGACAGATCATAAGATGCTGACTAGGTGGGATGGCATGCTCCGCTGGCACTTCAACACCGCCCGCAAGGATGCCCACGCGCATCATTGCAAGGAGCTATGTAATAGAGTATGTATTCATAGTGGCCGATGAGGATCAGAGTCAATCATTAGCATCACTGGATAAGCGAACAGAAGCACGATACGCACGTTATGCGCTGCGTGAGAGTGGGCATAGATGCCACCGAAAAAGGAGGCAGTCATGTCTTTCCCAGAGTTTCGTGTGAGCAGAGCGGGTCCTCCCGGATGGTTATCGAGGAAAAAAGATGCGTCATGAATAAAACCTGAGATGAGGAGAAGAGTCCGAGTCTGTGATTCTTCCTGGACTATCGACAAAAATTTCGTAGTTTTTAAGGAAAAAATTATGTGCAGGATAGCGTTTGCTCACATGTCTCCCACGTCACGATGGGCAATTCCTGCGGAGGCACAGGCCATTCAATCGAGTCCTGAACGTCCTTGAGAGCTTTGAGCTTCATCGTGAGTGCACCCTTTTCAATTTCGTTGCTAGGGAAAACACGGAGATGAGAGGCGAGCCCAAGGTGATGACACATAGCGATGAACCACTTGGTAGGGTCATACTGGTACCATCGGAATGCATTCCTAGTAGATAAGCCAGACTCGTAAATAAAACTGAGAACGATGCGATGGACTTCAACTACTACCTGTAGTCCATGGGAAATTGGTGGTGGAAATTATGGTACCCTTCCCCCATCGTAAGGACAGCGGATATAAGGTGGTCGCGCGGCGAGTGTTTGTCATCGTACGGGGTGCTGCCGAGATAGTGAGCAATAGAGTTGATGCAAAAAGTGCTCTAAGACGAAGGTCAAGCTTTGCCTTTAATGAATAAGATGAGGCTTACATGATGGCATGCGGTCATGCGAAGGGCACCAACGAAAAAGAATCCGCCTTTCCAGTCTCCCCACACTAAGCCAGGAATGACCATTGGAAGCAAATAGCCGAAAATAGTCAGGATGACAAAGTACCATCGGTGCTGCCATTGTACGAGAGCATCCTTACGCAAGTCAGAAATATCAGCTGGCCCCGTTTTCAAATCTGACTCGAAAACGATCCATCCAATGTGCGTCCAGAGAAGTCCACGCTCCGAGTTGTAAGGGTCAAAGTCCGTGTCGGTATGTCTGTGGTGAGAACGATGTCGGCGTGCCCACCAATAACACGAGCCTTGTACTGCACTCGCACCCGCAAGGATCAGGAATACCTGCAAAGGGAACGAGGCATTATACGATCTGTGCGACCAAAGCCGGTGGTACCCTGGAGAAACGCGTTCTAATACTATCTGGTCGCAGGTATGTCCACTACTCACCAGCAGTAATGCCTGGCGAAGCGAATTCAGTGATCAGAGGAAATGACTATTGCTGAGTACCTACCGAGCATGGAATAAATGTAATAGAGAATACTGCAAACGACAGTCTTCTGAAGGATGGGAACATACAGCAAGCCGTACAGGGAAAGGGCCGGTGTGATAACAAGGACAGAAAGGTTGAACCATCGTATGCCAGTAATGGTCGGAAAACCTTGCGTCAAGTTCCTAATAAACTGCATATTATGCGGCGGTCGTCGCTGGTCGTCACCAGAAATGGCGATAGAAGAAGACACGGCCAAGAAGAACAGAAGGATGTCGCACTCGTTACCAGGCTTATTTATCATACGACAGTGGGACATGAGATTCGACCTCGATTATATGTGCCGTTGAGACATGATATAGGTGAGTTGATCGGGCAGTGAAAATTCGGACGAATGTCGCGTGAAGAGACTAGTGTAACTCGCGGCGAAGTGTGGACTCGGAAGACAAGGGCAGTAAACCTTGTGAAACTCTTTGAGTCTGAATTTCCATGAGGCTTGATCCGGGCTGTTGTTGCCGATATTTGACCCGAGACAATGAGACTATCTTCACAACCGCCTTGCGCATAGGCACTAACGCACAGGTTTCCACCATGACCAGATGGGTTCGTTCCATGTCGTCGTCACGGAGTACTTATGCCTCGGGGCTGAGATATTCTTCCATCCGGTCGTATCGGAATGAACAAACCATAATTTATTGCCTAGTGGTAAACTCGAGGGCCGTGGAGAAGGTATCGGGTTGTGCCGCCAAGAGTGGTCCCTGTCAGTTTCGGCGATGAGGCAAAGAACAAGAGACTTAAGCCGTGTCGGAAAGCGCCATGGAGCTACACATCCGATACCAGATCGTCACATTATGACATTGTCTCACTTCTTACATACAATAGCAACTACTACTCGTACTATGTCCCAGACTCCCTCCATTGTTTGTTTAAAACGAGTATCAAGTCGAGACTGACACCAAAGCATGACAATGTGATGGATCACATTGAATACGACTCAGGTTTCATATACAACATATCCATCTTGAGAGATGAAGGTTCGTGATGATTATCATTCCCTAAGAAGCTTACTCTGCGGGTTTCAACCTCCGTTCTATCAACACGTTACTGGTGGGATCTGACTTGGTCAGTTACCCACCGACAACATCGTTCTATCAAAAAACTCCTCAGAGGCAGTTGTCGGAAGCGAAATTCTTAGTGAATGCGCCGGGATCGATGGTCGCGACGTCAGCAGAAATAGGACACCACCTCCAGATTGATCGCAGTTATCTTGGCTTCTGCGAATGATGAAAATTGGGTGGTGGCGCGGAACATGGAGAACGATATCGTGATGAGCTAAATGAGAATATCATTCATCGCTATCTAGTGGGCAGGGTCTCGAGCAACCGGAAGAAAAAGACCGCCAGGTTCATCGCGTCGGCGAAAAATTATCTGTTTCGATGCAGCCATGAGCATAGCAGAGATCAAGGCAATTAGATGTCCACTTGCGAGTTGGTAGATCATTATGGAATGGTCTATATGGCAGTGTGAACTCTAAAGGCCATCAAGGTATCAGCTGCCTCCCTGCTCGCATCGGGAAGAACAAAACTACCAGGCCCGGGGATAAGGGAAAAGTCACAGCGCTGACTTCGTAACTTGTGTAATGGAAAGTAATATGCTCATATATGCAGACCTTCGGGCTTGTTTAGAGTGAAGGATGGACAGGATCTCGCCAACGTATGCAGGTGAGTGCGAACGCGATAATATCTATTAAGAAATTATGGATGCCGTTCCTTCTATATTATCAGGTGTATTCATATTAGCGACATAGTTCGGAGGTCAACAGACAAAGTACGCACGAGAGCGCAGGTGAACCTGATCACGTTCGACTAAACAATCTGGCGGTGGCAGTCCGAGTCCACGGATCCTCTTACCAAACTCTATCTCCTTCTGTGTATTCGGAACCAGACATTAAAAAGTGAGCTCCGAGTGTCATTTCGTGCACAACACTGTCAGTCGTTGTCGATCAGTTCGCGTAAGACAGGATCCTGAAAAGCTATCAATGACGTTCGCATCCTTGCCGATATGATAAACATCGCAACACCGAGCACTCGGGGCGCAGAAGTAAGTGTGCAGTAATGTTTTTTTTTCGTGTTGGAGGAAATCCCTGCAGGGCTGATTCGTAATAGTACTGGATTGCCGCCTGCACTGTAGTTTCCAAGCTAGGGACGTAATGCACCTGCCAGGAATCTCCGGGAGTTGAAAGTCCGTCCGGACAGTACCGAGATCTCGATTTTCGAACGTTTCAATTTCGTATGTCGAAGACTCACTTAACTTGGATCTCTAGTACTATTGGTCAAGGATGACCCTCATGCATTTGCTTGTCCTCATATAGTATAGCTTGGTATCTTTGTGAGGTGAGCGGTTCAGAGTCGAGTCGAAGGGCTGAGTCCTGAATTTGAACAACCTATCATAGCTCTGGGAACATTAAATATTCTAACGAGTTCGCACTCGTTGAAAGATTCCTTCATATTTATACAGGTGTCACAGAAACATCCAGCACTTGCAGGACATCCCTTGACATCGAACTTGTGCTCAGGGTATGTTTTGATTGGTTCGTCTTGAGTTTGAATGTTATGACGGCGAATATCAGTTGTTCTTTGCTCGCATGAAGACAACGATGCGCGACGACCAGTCTGAGTAAAAGATGGTCTTGCTCTCATCGGTTGATGCGTGAGGAATTAGGAAGTATGAAACGTTATTCTGCAAATCGATTATCCTCAGAGACTCGAAATCAGTTGTGGCTGAAGCCGCGATCTTAAAGGCAAGGTTTTCCAGATTCTTCCGCCTCCAAATTGGTCCAGAGAAGAGAACGCTTTTATGTGTATCATGTTTCGTCACTTCGAAGTCATGTGAGCCGGAGGTTTTTTTTTCGTGGTCCGCTATCTCTAGGGTTCCCAAGTTGGTGTCAAGGATTTTTTCGAGTACGCTTGTTCTGCGTTTTCTTCATCCTTATCTACACGACTGACAGTCATACGGCAGACAGCTCTCCTAACTCGGATGACTGTCTTGCTCAGCTATTCGTGAAACGCCGACAAACACTTGCGATCGTGTTCTGTTGAACAATCAAAATTCTGCATGCGGCAAGGAGTGGCTTCTGAGCCCCACTTGCCGTGGACCCTCTGTCACTTGTGACGTTCTAGTCGACAGTAGAGTCCTACCACCAACTGTATCTGAAAACTGGCAATAGGACAAATACATCTTGATGAAAAATGACAGCATCAACAACGGGTGCGATTCTGACCGTCACACTAGTTCCTGTGTCATACGTGAAAGACCCTTCGTTCCTCGATATCACCAAATCATCCGCCATCGTTCACTCAGTTTCTTCGAATCAGTTGCTTTTTTTGCTCATGAAGCACCCATCTCCATCGCAGACCCCCACGCGGTCTTCTTTAAAAACAACAGCGGTGGTACACTCTGGTATAACGGCTGGTATAACAACAGCGCCGTAAGTATGATAATCGTGCTTTGACACAATCTGGAAGGATACGAGATGTTGTGGCTTTTGCTTGTTAAATATTGTCTGATCAGATTTTAGACGTGCACCAGGCAGGCTGTTCACAAAAATTGAAGAATCTAGCCTATGCTGTCAAGATGGTCTAGGAGAATATGGAATCAGTCGCGCATCGAAATTCTCCATGAAGCGCACTGTAGTCTGGTATGAGTAACCGTGGAGTGAAAAGAAGTCAAGATCACTTACTTACGATGCACCTTGCATGCAGAAATGGCTCGTAGATTCCACCTGATGCCTAACCTTTGAGTCACCTTGAATACATAATGAAGCGACTGTTTTTCGAAGGTCTGACTACGGGAGACTAGTATAGACACTTGAACTGTAAGCATTAACATCGGCATTTCCTCGACGAGTCCTTATTCTATTCAAAAAATATGTACAGCTGATGCATCTCAATCAGTGATCTTGAACGCTTTACATAGAAGATCAATTCGAAAAAGCCGATTTAGGTACTCCCGGTGGCCTCTTCATCTTCAAACAGCTTGAAATTCATGCCCTGCAGAAACCCATCCAAAATGATTGATGAATAGGTTCATGACCAGCCTGACTTATATACACGATGGTCAAGTCGAATGACGAAGCCAAGATGGGATGGCGTACCTTGTGTTGGATGTGTTATAGGTGGTTGGAGCAGAATAAGTTACAAAGTGCCGTACACCAATTCGCAGCTGCTTGGTGTTATCAAATCTATACCCTCAGGATGACATCATGGGTGGTGTCACATCTGGATGGGCGTATAGGATTCTGCAACCTTCGCTCGAAGATGAGTGTGTGCTGTCCTAAATGAAATGTCTTCAGCAAGTGACAGCTCGGCAAAAGAAGATATCGACACAATTTGCTGAAGTCTCCAGAATTGCTCTCCTGCAGGTGCAAGGATCACATGTAACCCACGAGACAAGATCTCCGCAGCGGGTGTCTCGAATTTAGATACTATTCATAAGAGCGATTATGACATCAGAGATACGGTAACACAAGGTATGCAGAAAATCATTGACTTCAAATGGAATTATGTTATTACTCAGCGTCTGAAAATCCGGTCGTCTTGTTAAGTTCGGAAAAGTCTAGAGGTATCTCCAACCATCCAGCATTATGCGTTTTCCCTGGGTTGAGCCGCTTGGCACCCTTTGGGAACTCATAGGTATACTTCTGGGGAGGAAGCCTTGCCTTGCCGTGGCTGCGACCGCAATCCTTGTAAGAACACACAGAAATATACTTCTCCGAGTCACGAGTGAGCTTCCACCCGTTTATGCAGCCGCACTGGGGGCATTGGAGTGGAAGGGAAGAACCCCATGGTCGAGTTTGACCATGGGACCATGCATATCTGGTGCATTCCAGCGTTGCTGCACCGTTGGACTCAGATCTTGTCATAAGAATGATGTCCGTATGCATTCCTAGTCGGTCTGATGGGCCGATAATTTCGGGGAGTGCTTCACGGGGGGAAAACCCTTCGACAAGAACATTTTCAGCAAAAGCGAGTGTCAGATGAGATGTCAATGATGGTCGGAAGTGTGGAGCTGTGAACGCAATTGTAGATGAAAGTTTGGAATCGAGGATAGATGAGCACAGATTGCGAAACGATGCAGTATTGTTGATGATGGCTCAGCAGCCCATGAAGATCAGTGTTGTGTCTTTAGCCCGAGTGATTACGTCCTGCCACGGTTTGAAGAGAACATCCAAGAACTAGGGGAAATATTGAGCATATGATGGGGCGAACGAGAGGAAGCTTACCTCAGGAACAGAAACAGAACTGTAGTAGCCACTTTCATCTTGCATTGTATGGCCGATGAACGGGTCTCCATCGTCGTCAGTGCGGGTCGTAATCACACATACAAACTTGTGATGATCCTGACTGAGAATGTCGTTGGCAAGCTTGCATTGTTCATAGTAACCTTTGATTTTCTCTGGACTGCCTAGATCAAAGACCACATCGAGCTTACAGAGACCACCATGCGGAAAATATGGCACCAAAAATTGATACATCATGTCAGCCGGACTCCAAACAGTCGCGTGGTCAACCAGTGTGAAGTGAATGATGAGAATGTGGGACGCAGATATCTCGGAGCGCCTAGATGTTTCTAACTGCGTGCAGATAGGCAGAAAGAATGGGAGAACAGGCTTTCCGCCCCTCAAAAATCCCTGAAGTGTTTATTGAGTATAAGAGTGGGTATATGATGTAGGAACTTTTACTCGCATAATACGGTGTTGGCTTGTCCAATTTCTTCATCAACGCTGTGTGACAAAGGATGCAGCGAAATTTAACGTCCGTTTCTTTCAATTCTCCTATGTAATTTGGAGGGACGTCAACGCAACGAGTGCAGATGACACGTGGGCACTCGTCACAAGTGAACATGTTAAGGTTTCCTCGAAGGTCTCGGCAGAGGATACAGAACTGGGCCACGTAGAAGCGTTTGTTAGAATACATCGAGGTTATGTTAGACAACGTACAATATTTTTCACCTCAAGTGGAGAAGACACATTGACATAAGAGGGTACTGTCTGCGCTGGACCACCGGGTATTTCAATCTTGGGTTGTCCAGGAGCAATGATTGACACGTGAGCTTGAGCCTTCCCAACATCGAATTTGCTAGGTGGTACTTGCTTAGTCCGAGCCATAAGTAGCTGACTACTGAGTTAATGGGCTAAAACGAGCGAGCCTCAGCAATTGGCTGAGAACAAACATATGAACACATACAGACAATATATAATATGAATACTATCATTCGACGGGAAATGCACAATTTACACTTATTGCTGAATAGCAACACAACAACAACACATATTCGTATCGGATCTACTGTAGTGTATACTTTAGGTCTCTGTGCATTAGGCCCAACAAGAATTTTTTAATTTTGTTGCGAGCTTGTTGCAGCGGCAGCACTGGAAGTTGAGGTGTCGAAAACACAATAGAAATGCACAATTTCGTCACACTATGTCACGCGCGGCACCTCGGCCAATACACAATGATATTCACAGTCCGACAGCGTGCAAAGCGAATGAAAGTCCAGTGTTCCGCACCGTTCATAACTTCAAGCTTCAATAACGAGCTCCAAATCAAATTTCATTGAGGGAATAATATCTAGTAATAAACACTAGGATGTGCTGAGTGATCATTATTTGCTGAAACTCTATTTAATGGTGCAGGAAGGCCATGCAGGGGGTAAGGCATGTATCTGCCAGTGGACGGCCCAGCATGTAGCTGTGGTGGGAGGTCTTGTGAAGTTCGAAGAGGACGAGCCCCTTCTGGGGCTGGCACTGGCTGCATAAATCGTGTCTCGCGACCTGGATAATGGAGTGGGTATGCAGGTGGTGGATTAAATGAGGGGAAGGGTAAAGGACCGTTCATTTCCTGTGCCGCTTGACTCGAGAAGGGAGCGCCGTTACTGTGCCGTCCATCGCATTGCGCTGTACTCGTCGTGCTGCCTCTTTGTCCTCCCGGCGTTTCTTCGCAGCATCTGCTTTCTGCTTCTTCTCTGCTCGTCTTGCATCTTCCTCTGCTATTTTTTGACGCGCCTGCTCGCTAGTCATCAGCTCATGCATCTGCAGACCTCTTCCCTGTCTATGTTGCCTATCCTCCTTAGCATTCAGTCGCTGCTTCAAAGTGTTGTAGTCACGTCTCAACATTACCGCATGACCAACAGCGTTATCACGTTGCCATTTCATCTCCTCACTTTCCGCCTTCATCCTCTCATTTTCTGCACGCAGACGCTCGATTTCCTCTTCATAGTGTTTAACTCGTGTTGAGGTACCACTGGACCAGGAGCGATTTGAGAAGGAGATGCTGCTGAATGGGGTCGCAGGCCGTGAGCCTGAGAGTGAGCCTGAGAGCGATCTTGTGACTGGTCCAGTTCGCTGACGCAGTAAATGGAGACTGCCGCTTCCATTGGTATCTGAAGGTGTAGGTGGCCGAAAATTTCTTTCTTGTGAATTGAAGCCTAGATGTCATTTGCGCAGTTAAGTACTAAGATAGTGCTGATTTACTGGTTTACTCACTTTCCTGCTCTGCAATGCACAACCGCCATTCATCAATATCCATCTCGCCACTGTCAGAGTCGCTGTTGATGTTGGGATTGAGTTCTGGATCAGCGGATTCTGAAGTTGACGACTCGGAATCAAAGTCCGAATCAGGTACGACATCACTGCGGGAAGTGGACTGTTGAGCTGACGGGTCAAAGTCAGGATCTTCAGATGAAGGGATATCCCAATCTGATGGCAGTTGGGCAGGGAATGAAGGTGGCAGTTGATCCGAGGTCGATGTCGAGTTACTGGGTGCGTAGTCATCATCATTGAATATTCCCGGATCCAATGGTCTTATTCCTGACTTCCGCCACGCCTGAAGGATTGTGTTTTCTGTGAATGATTCTTTGCGAGCCTCCATATACTCCTTCACCACATCACACCGCCGCATACCCTCTCCCGTCCTCAACGAGTACTGTTCACATCTTTTCGTCCATGCCTTTTGCACTGGTCCAAAGACACCGACATCAAGTGGCTGTAACCTATGCATTGTATGTGGCGGTAAACAGAACAAGTGAATATTGTTTGCAGCTGCCGTTTCTACCACATCGCTCGTGATATGTGAGCCATGACCATCATAGATCAAAAGGCAAGGTTTTCCTGAAATATTCTTTGCAGACACTTGTGGGATAAATGACGTCTTGAACCACTCGCTGCAAAGGAAGTCGTTTGTCCAGCCATTCTCCGATGTTGCTAGACTTTATTACAACCTTTGTGAGTGTCATTCTACAGTGGAGGATATGATACACACCTAATTTTCGGATCAATTTCTGTAGCCTCGCGGTCAATAGTGCCGCCTGCAAATATGAAACCTGGTACCAGGCTAGTCCCATCTGCACAGACACATTCTATGACAGTGACGAGCTCCAGATTACCTCCTTTGATCTGATATCGCTGACGATCTGACCGCGAGAAGAAGAATTTCCGCCCATTAGATTTTCTTCCGCCTCCTAACTGAATCCCCTTCTCATCCATGTTATAAACGTTTTCCCAAGGTATCCCATGTTCTTTGAGCACTGCATCTAGCTTTTCAAAGTGCTCCTTCACAACAGTATAGTTGAACATTTGTGCGCGCTTTGGATCAAGACCAGAGGGTCGCCGTAACTTGACTTCCGGATGTCGTTTTATGAATCTCCGAATCCAGAACTCGGAAGGGTACTTCCCACACATGTCATAGACATAGGGGCGCACAGTCTCCTTTGAAATAGGACGTCCAGTTGCACCCAAGAACTTCATCCAATCAATGAGAACCTCCTCTTGGGCTGGTGTAAGGTGCCGTTGTTTTGCATGCGCCTCGCCTCGTGGCAGAGTCAACCCTTCACATCTCCTACGCACTGTGGAATATATGTGCTCGACACCATGCATCTTGGCTGCTTGTAGGAGGCTTTTAGTTTCACCCCCACGCCATGTATCGATTGCATCCTTGATACGTTTTTCACGATCCTCGCGTGTGAGAGGAGGTTGTGAATGTGGTGAAGGGCGGTTGCGAAAAACTCGAGCTGTCCTTGGCATTGGTCGACTGTCCTTGTAATGTAACAATGTCCTCTGGTGTCTTCAAAGGAACAGATGCTGGTATGTGCCGATTCTGCCGAATGCAAAGAAAGCGGAGACTCAACCAAGCCGAGAGTGTGATTTCCCAATCTAGCCTGACCGTCACGCTTTGCTCATGAATCGCGAATAGCATGCTGTGGTGGTGTCCTATTGACATAGAAACACCTGGAGTAGATTCAGGATGGTGCATTTCACATATTTTGAACTTTCTGTGTTGATAGGTTAATGGGATCTGGGTGGATCTTGGATTTAGTGTTCAAAAATCACTCATTTTGGGCACACTCGCACAATGTTTCATCTCGGGAAGGCTTCACAGCACTGATTTTAAAATTTTGAATTGGTAGTATTATTGAATGTATGCTAATAATTGTCCACCAGCTGTTCCGAATGAAATATATGTAGAGTGGTGAGCTCTGGAGTGCATTGTGCATTATCCATCGATTGTGCATTCCGAATCAGGTGATAGTATGATGTAAAACGGAATGATGCGGTGGCTGACACAAACGACCTGTTTTGATCCGCAGTGGATGATTCCTTCATCCAGCTAATACTCGCAACCAAAATGGCCTTTTATTGTACCTTCTCTCAATTCAATTATCAGATCAGTACTTCTACACGGGCATACGCGTGGCATCTGTTATACACAGGTTCTGCCTAAACTCTCGTCGCACAGACTAATCGAACCATCAGCATTCTTGAAAACCGCCCTCATGGCTGAGGGGAGCTCTCAAGCTCGACGTGCTGCATGGAAAAGAAAGGCTGCGTGTCACAAACACCCCGACAGCAGGACCTAGGTGCGTGCCTATCCTTGTCGAGTTTTGCAAGTAAATGAGTCAAAATACCACCAACTCAGCGATTAAGCAGGGGACAGGTTCTGCCTAATCCAGGATCACACGCAAGGCATGCCCGTGTGCCAAATGTCTGTCAGTCGGGGGTTCTGTTTAACCTAGTAAGTTGAGTGTCTAATTTTGCATTGATCGAACGATACATAAGATGCCACTGATCAAGAAATGGGCAGAGCCAATATCGAGTTCAAGTAGACATGAATGGAATATAACCCACAATTATGGGACGTGAGATCATACATGAACGGATATCGATCTCGTCGATGTTCCAGCGCCATGGAAAGCAGACTCAAAAGTCGATGGTTGATATTCTAGAATCTCCACATTCGCGTCAGCATTTAGACCCCAACGGTGCGACAAACTCGTATGATAAATTTTCCAGTGACAGTATGCTGATGCATCAACAAGACTGATATCGGGCCAGTATGAACTCACGATTCACAATAATGGTGACAATGTAACTGTAGGTTATACTTCATTCACTGGACAGGACAAGCCAGACAAAAACGATACGCACGACTGCATACCTTATCAATCAAGCGACTAATCAACCATGCAAAACGCATGATTTCTAGCCGACATGGATTTGATTTATGACCGACTCGTGGGGCTCTGCTAACACCAAAAAGTACAAAGTTCGCAAACACTTCATCATTTGACATATCTTCTCCGACTCGATATCGACTCTACCCATTTCTCACTCAGCACTGAGCTACACATTGTTCGATCAACGACGGCACTCATGTGACAGTAAACACTTGACTCACCGGCCTGGGTGGGTTCATCTTCTGGCAATTCACGCCATTGCAGTACAATGATTTGTTTGGACAGCAGTCCCTGACATTTCGACAAGATCCGCGCAGGTCACTGCATGCTTCACTGACGGACATGATCGATGCCGCCAAAGCAATAATAACGGCAAGGAAGGAGAAATGCATTGTTTGTGTGAGGTGGTATGAACTGCTATCTCTGAGATGGTGTTGACGGTAGGAATATGACTTGCTTTTATACTGTTACGACAGTTGATTGTTAATGCCGTGGACCCGTCAGAACACGCCGCAATTAGTGTGGGGGAAAAGTAATTGGGGTCAGTTTTGCCGGTTGCAACCGGCAGAACTGGCAAAACTGGTTGCTTTGCCGGGTGGAAAACTTGTACGAAATCTTTAGTAACGATAATGCCCGTCTCATCCATCATCGATGCATCGTCCTGGGGTTTGATAACACTGTTGAAACAATTTGCCGCGTTGCAGTGTACATTTTCAAAGTCCGTTGTATCTACTGTTGCTACAAATTCTACTCATGGTTCAACGTTCAACTTCAGCCACTCGATACCAACATTAGTTCTGCCGCTGTTTGAGGTACTTGATAGCAGTCAGGAATTAGCAGTAACGACATCGAGTGAAATTTATCGAGGACGTCCGGGAAATGGAAAGATGCGAGTCAGCTTGGGAGTCACGACTCACTCCCAGTCAGTGAGTACTCACGCATGACAACTGCACCAGCCCCTATAGTGGATGATTCCTTCGTCTATCAGCTAATACTCGCAGCCAAAATGGTCTTTTATTGGACCTTCTCTCAATTCAATTATCTGATCAGATTTTAGACGTGCACCAGACAGGCTGCCCACAAAAATTGAAGAATTTAGCCTATGCTGTCAAGATAGTCTAGGAGAATATAGAATCAGTCGCGCACCGAAGTTCTCCATGAAGCGGACTGTAGTCTGGTATGAGTGGCCGTGGATTGAAACGAAGTCAAGATCGCTTACTTACATGCACCTTGCATGCAGAAATGACTCGTAGATTTCACCTGGTTGCGCCGTCAGCATCACCTGCAGATTATATAACAAGACTTGATGCAAACTGCTAACCTGTGAGTCACCTTGAATAAAGGAGGCAAAAGGAAGCGACTATCTTCCGAAGTCCCTTATCAAGGTCTGATTCCAAGAGACAAATATAGACATTTGAACCGTGAGTCTTGAAATCGGTATCTCAATGAGTCCTCATTTTATTCAAAAAAATATGTACAACTGATGCACGTCTCGGTAAGTGATCTTGAACATGTTACATAGAAGATAAATTCGAACAAGCCGATTTAGGTACTTCCAGTGGCCTCTTCATCTTCAAACAGCTTGAAATTCATACTTTGCGGAAACCCATCTAAAACGAAGTCCAAAAAGTTTCTCCTGTGCTTCCCCAACCACGCAAGACAACCGACGATGGCCATCTCCTCTACCCACTTACTGAGGGTTTGGCCTAGAGTACTCCCCCCCGGCGACGGCTCATATCCCGGGAGCAATGTCCGTAGTATCATCTTCATATTCGAGAAAAGCAACTTTGAATGCTCTTCTGGAATCTTGTGAATGAGCCGGGCCTTGGGCCTCTCGCGCGGTTGCGAACAGTACGGTTCTGGCAGGGATCCCAGCATTATGCGACCAAGCCATTGGATCATACATGCCGTTAACTTGTAATAGCTCTGACTGATGGGATTGGTGGTTGGTCCAGACATGCCACATACTCCTCGTAATGAATATGCCATATGAAAACCAGAAGAGAAACCTGATGGTGAAGCGTTTTCATACATGAACCGCGTGAACCTCACAACAGTTCCGTCTCTTGGGGTGCCTTTCTTGAATAGCCTTGACAAGATCTCGGGGGCCTGTGGGCTGGTACACGAGAGCGCATGCCACACTGCTGGGCTACTTGACGCACGTGCAAGAAAACACACTACGGTGACTTCATCTTGGAGCTCTTCCAAAATCCCTTCACCTCCAGACATCACTGCGCCCAGTCTGCTCATGCAAGGTATCATGAATTGGAAGAGTTGAGAAGACCACTCGTTGGAAATCGAGGAGAGTAAGGGAGAGAAACTGACGCCCTCTCCGACAGACATCTCATCCTCCGAATCTTTGCAGACCTTGAAAGCCTTCTCGACTTCTCGGCTGATTTCGTCTGCGAATGAAGTGGGTTTTGCCTTCTCCATGATTCTAAAGACTAGATGTGCCCTGTCGTATGCTGTTTCGAACTGCCTGGTACCCGTGCATATCTGCATTAGAAGCACATAGAGCACTACATCAACGAGTGTGAGTGCGTCAAAATTCTGCTCAAGGACAGCTGCTGGAGACTGGCGAAGAACCGACACTTCTATCTCCGTAGTGTCCGTCAATTGTGCAATGAGCGGAACGAGCAGCTCGCTCGCAAAGAAGTTGGCTGGTAAACTCCGGAACGCACGCGCGGTATGGAGCATAATCCCCCTTGACAGGAAGGTCAAAGAGCCTGTTTTCCTCACGTTGACCAATAGAACGGAATTGAACTCCAATGTCTGGGGTCGCGACATTTTTGTGATCTTGAACACAAAACTGTCGTTCGCCCCATCCTGGGAGGATCTATAACGTGCAAGTGACATCGCAGATTCGAAATTTACTTGGTCGATGTGTTTACCGCGTTCTCCACTGGCGTAAATTGGGGTTGGTGGTGCTGGATTCACGTGGAGCAAGGAGCTCACGAATGCACCAGGCTTTATGTATGCTTTCATCTCTGGACGCAATATCACATTACGCAGGACGAGAGCAATGCGAGGGCTGACTACGAATATGCGGTGCAGGCCAGGGCAGCCACCTGCCAAACCTTCCCACAAACCAAATGCGTTGTGTGTGAGGATGAATTCTTCCCCTTCCGTGGCTTCCCAGATACTGAAGAAGTAGTTTTCCGCATGAGTGTGGTAAGTGTAAGCTTCGAAGTGTTCGAGGTCAGGTGGGATATGTGATTCAGTCATCATTTTTTGAAGACCTTCGTCGCCGTACTTCTCCACGAGTGTTGCAGCATCTCGCATGATGTCTGAATGAGATGAATCCAAGTAGTATCTGAGGAAGTGTAGCCAACACTCGACAGCGGATTGAATACCCCTCGTCTTCATGAAGGACTCAATCCACTGACGAATCTTTGCATTCTCCGGGTGATCTGCTTGAAAGTAGGTGTTGGAGCATGATGCATTGCGATAATGCATAATAAACAGGAACTTCCGCAGGAGCTCTAGCGACCTGCGCTTCAGAGGTGAAAGTGCCCTGAGGAAGCGCTTTATGCATGTCCATGATAATGGAGGCTGCATTACGTTCGAGGTCCGCTAATTTCTCCTCTAATTCGTTGACATTATAGGTGTTTCGGACGTCCTGGTAGAAATTCGGTATGCCGTAAACCTTTCCAATAGGACGAATGTCAATGCTACCCGTAGCAATATCATAGTAGTGGACGTATTCTGGATCAACACCGGTGTGTCGAAATTCTTTTTGTCGTTCCGTTTTGGACCTGCAAAGGATATCATTCAGTGTTCTGATCTAGTGTCTACATGCAGAGTGCTCAAGAGGACTATGAAAACACACTTGACAGGTCCGACTTGGAATCTTCGTAATATGAACCTTGGAATGAAATGCTGATATTGTGTGGTAGGAACACGCGAACTCGGAGAGCCATCTGTCTTGTGGGCTTCTCCTACAAGCTCTGTTCTGGCTTGTTGTTTGGGTGTATTCTTGCGGTGTCGTGTCATTCTGTAGAGTTAACGAATCCGAGAATTGAGCGCTGACTCGCGCTGAACACGCCATGTCCATGTGGCATTGTTATTAAAGGGCATGTAGTAATACTATCATTACCTTATTAAAATTATGTGATTGACAAAGTTCAGATTCAAATCCAGTGACCACCGGATATCCGAATGTATCACAGATGAGGCCATTCAAGATCGTGAAGATTCTAGCAGGTCATACTCTCGGTATCCGGCGAAGTTATAGTGCACACGAAAGTTAGAGTCAGCCCAGTCGGACAATTATTAATGACACAATTAGGATTAGTATCTGTATTACATAATGGACAACTTCAAAACTAGCGGCTCACCTCTACGCCTGATTCATTTCGAAGTTATCAAGTCAGCGATGTTTGCAAACTTAAAGCTTAATCTCTGACAAACACCTTTAAACGGCCTGAGTTTGGGTTGTGGCAGGGCACTCCAATTGGCGATGAGTCAATGCCCATTGCCCAAAGTTTCGACAATCAACAATCTCAACTTGAAGCTGAGGCATGGCATAACAGTCCGATAGCGAGATGATAGTACGTGCTTGAACTCTTGTATGTATCTGACGCGGCACAGGAAAATAGAGGAAAACCGAATTACGGGCAGCTCCAAATGAAATTTGGTGTTCAAGTATTCCCTGATAACAGGTGATACGTCAACAATCAAATCTGTGTTGCAAAAGCTGCTATGACAAGTACGTACGCGCCCCATGATGCTAATGACCAATTTTGACTGATAGCGATGCAGAATTCAGTAATAATATACTAGGTAAGGGAATAAGGATCATCGATAATAATGGCTGATTTCTCTAAGCTAGCTGTACTCACTGAGTAGGGATTATAAATATCATGGAATATCAATTATGGTGCAAAATATGCAAAGTATTATTATAACTGTCAAACGTGGGTCAGCGTTCAGACCTCCCATCCTGTAAAAATGGGTCATGATAATCTTGGGTCCGCTCAGCGAAGTTTTCCAGATGGTCATATGTTTTAGCGCCACCCGGGTAGACCACTTGCTTCTACATTCCTTGCGACACCTGCCAAGGGCAAAGCTGCAGGATCATCAACACCGCGAACCACTACTGCATCATCATCAGACTTGGAGGGAGGGAAGGAATTCATAATTCTGCTTACCTGTGGGGTGTGCGTTAGTTCCAACGATGCCCAGCATCATTGAAATGGCAACAATAAATACAGTCGAGATGCGCATCCTGAAGATTTGGGAAGGATAAACAAGAAAGTGGGTCGAACAATCCTTTTACGGTCTCACGAAGATGAAAATTTGTTGCAATGAAGAATCCAGACTAGAAGTCAGGGATGGTGTCCTTTATGCATGTCTTGCATACCAGTGCGATGCGATACATCTGGCATAGGATTTAACCACGGTACCCCTGTATCAGGGTATGCGCTGCACGAGTCTAACCATAGGGGAGACCAGTGTGACTCAGGCCATGCACACTGTGATCAGGCTGAGAACTACACAACGAACAAGTCACCTCGCTAGCCAAGTCATCCATATCTGCTGTGGCAGTGCTTGGTCAAACGCCCTTACTAGGTGAGGCTAGGCACCTCCTAGCACGAGAAGCGATGTGCACTGAATTGACACATGCAGTCTGGCCTGTGGCGAGGCCAAGCCGCATGACGACCTGATACTAGTGATACTCTGGTCAATTCTTATCCCGTGTACATCCCATGACAAGAACATCAACATTTGACTCGGTGAAATTGCAAAGCAATAGGTACTACTGTGTACTTCTCAATAACTGCCAGCGATCTCGAACACTATATATGAAACGCATACATAATTCAGGTCCTCCTGGTGGCTTCATCTTGGAACAACTGAGATTCACACTCAACGGAAACCCATCCAGAATGAAGTCCACTACGTTCCTCCTGTGCTTCCCCAACCATGCGAGACAACCGACGATGACCATCTCGTCTACCCATTCTTTAGTGGTCTCATCCAGGGTGTCCTCTCCCGACTCGTACTCGTACTCCTCAAGCTCTGCTCACAGGATCTTCTTCATCTTCTTCATCAACAAGTCTGAATGCGCCCTTGGCATGACGTGAACAAGCTGTGCCTTAGGCCTCTTGTGCGGCTGCGAATTATACGGATTCGGCGGGAATCCTAGCGCTGCCAGGTCATCGAAGTATTCGATTATGCAAGCCATTAACCCGTAGTAGCGTTGACTGATAGGCCCAGTAGTAAGCCCAGCCATGCCATATACTTTCGCAGGGAGTACGCTCTGTTATAACCAGAAGAGAATCGCGACAGCGAAAATTTTGCGATAATTTATCTGCCGGCGTGCCCTTTTGAACAGTCTTGACAAGATCTTTGGGTGCCTCTGGCTGCTATGCGAGAGCGCATGCCACACTCCAGGGCTGCATGACGTACGTTGCAGAAAGCTCACCACGGCGACATCACGTTGGAGCATTTCCAAAGTCCCTTCGCCTCCAGACATCACCGCGCCCCGTTCGCTCATGTACAGTATCATCAATCGGAAGAGTTGAGAGGATGATTCGCTGGGAAGAGCGGAAAGTAAAGAGGCGGGATCGACGCCCTCGGCGAAGGATATCCCATCCTCGATGTCTCCTCTGCATGCCTTGAAAGCCCTGCGGACTTTTCGGTCGATTTCGCGTGCGAATGAGGTGGGTTTTGCTTTTGCCATGATTTTCAGGATAAGATGTGCCCTATCGTATGCCGAAAGGAACTGCTTGCGTCCCGAACATATTTGCATAAGAAGCACGTAGAGCACTAGATCACCGAGTGAAAGGGGATCAAAATCCTCGTTGGGGGCAACCGCTGGAGACTGCCATGATGAGCGAAGGGTCAACTCTTCTGTCTTGATGCTGGCAGTTAATCGTGCAATGAGCGGAGTGATCAGATGGCTCGACGGGAAATTACTCCGAAATGCAAGCGCAGTGCGAAGCATCTTCGTCCTTGACTGGAAGGTCAGAGAGCTTGTCTGCTCCAGGTTGAATAATATAACGGAATTGAGCTCCAATGTTTGAGATCGAGTTAGCTTCATGATTTCGAACCATACGCTTCCTTCTCTACCGTCGTAAACTTTAACCAGTACGGATAGATTCACGTCGAGCAAGGAGCTCTTGAGTGAACCTGGCCTTCTGCGTCTTTTTTTTTCTGGTCGCAGTCGCTTATTGCACAGGACCACAGCAATACGAGGGCTGAGCACGAATATGCGGTGCAAGGCAGGGCAGCGAGCTGAGGAACCTTCCGATAAACCGAATGCATTGCGCGTGAGTATAAATTCTTCCTCTTCCGCAGCTTCCCAAGTGCTGAGGAAATAGTCGTCCATATAAGCGCTATAAGTGACAGCTGGGATATGCATCTCTTGAATACCTTCTTCACCACTCTACAACATTTGCTGCATCTCGCATGAGGTCTGAATGCGAGGAATCTAGGTAGTATCTGAGGGTACGCCGCCACATATCGGCAGCAGATCGAACACGATTGCCTTCCGGATGTCTTCAACCCACCAACGGGCCTGTTTTTCCAGACAATTCACTTCGAAGGCTTTACTGGAGCATGGTTCATTGCGAAAACGCATGAGAAATAGGAATTTTTGCAGGAGCTCCAAAGAACTGCGCTCCAGAGTGATAATACCCCGAGGAAGCACTTTATGCAAGCTCTCGATCATGGAGGCTGCCTGAGATTCGAGGTGCGCTAGCTTCTGTTCTAGTTCGTTGATATTTCTGGTGTTATTGACATCCGAATAGATACCCATTACGCCGTAAACTTTTCGAATAGGACGAATGTCAAGGCTGCCCGTAGCAACATCATAGTAAATGATACATTCGGTATCAACGCCAGTGCGTTGAAATTCTTCTTCTCGTTCTTTTCTGGACCTGCAAAGTCATGATTCAGTCTCCCGGTCTACATGGAGAGAGCTCGATTGGACTCTGAAAACGCACATCACAGATCCGACTTGGAATCCTCGTAGTATGAAACGTGGAATAAAATGTTGGTATTGGGACGTATGCATACGTCGGGTACCATTCGCGTTGGCTCGCCGTTTAGAGGTTTGGTAATTCTGACAATTTCGTGACATTCTATAGGATTGAAAGGTAGGGACGAGAGGGACTGACTCGTGAGCACCCATGTATAAGTATGTACCTGTAGCGCACCTTGTGGCCAGGGCAACAGTGCTTGTTCCTGGAGTCCGAGTCAGTGTCACAGTTACACTTATCTCTCAAACGAGACTCACTATAATTGAGGACCTGCACTGCCGGTTTCATGACAAGGGTAAGACAGGACTCCTCAAATCTGTTCAGTGCACTGTCATGGCACGTTGAACATACTTGAGGGGTCGTGTTCAAGTCTTCGTCATAGAACTTCCTAGAAACACAAGCCCAATAAGACTCGAAGTTGCCCAATGATAGTAAAATATCATAGATCGATCGATCAGTATTCACCTGTTGTCTGCAGGGGGCTTCAGATTTGGACATGGAGAGAGTAACGGTTGTTCAAACGGCAACATCCAGCTCAGTGAGGTGGGTCGGACTTTAAACTTGGACAGGACCAAATATCCGTAACGATGAGGCCCTGGGGTGGAGAAAATTCGAATGGGAAGAGATATCCGAGCACCATCCACACTCACGGCGTGGTCCTAGTCGATCGGAGTGCTTCGAAGTTCGAGGTTTCAAACTAGGTTTCGAATTCCTCGTCGATCCTCCAAATGAGAATTCATCTAGATCTCTATGGATCTTCATAATTTCATTTTGCTTCCGTCGATCTCTGATGATATTTTCCCCTTCAGACCATCTCTTTGTGAAATTTGCAAAACCAGGTGATAGCGTATGTTATATCTATATTTCGAATTTGATCATTGTTATTAAGTAAATGTAGTCTTTTGTACGAGCAAGGCTGTCTATGTAGGCGAGCAAGCGCCATCATCTTCTCTCTTATGATCAAAGATGTCGATGCATCCTCACATGCTTGGCCACCCTCCGGCAGGTGGTGAGATTTTATCAGATTCACTACCTCCGTTGTACTGTGTCAAATATGTTACATGCATAGTATAGGAAACTACTAGTAGGGAGCTTAACGCACAACTGGTTCAAAGATATGCACAATACATATGGTCTGTACAGAAACAACAGCGATAATATCAACTGAAAACAGACTAGAGCAAGAAATGAGTATAGATGAAGGCTATACTATCAGCATTAACGCAGGCGTGCATTTTTCCGGGATCTACAAAAACCGGCCCCAGCAGGAGAGGCTACCCAGAGCTTGCATCGATACCTGAGTCCGAGATGTTTCTCCAGGATGTGGCGGGTGATTGTATCTCGGCGCACAGGCTTCCGGAGTTCACAGTCCTTCCATAGACATTTTAAACGCTCGTCGGCGGGCAAAGGTGACTTGAAATGGTATGAAGACATATGTTCACCTATCCTGGCTCCATTTATGGTTCTCCCGCATATGCCACGACCAGCATTCCACTGGCACATAAACGCAGGACCGATGTGCGATTCTGACTTATCACCATTGACCACATATTGAGGGTATACCTCTTCTTGCAATTGATTACGTAGGTCATGCTGGAACCCTTGCATGGGTCGGCAAGGTTTGTGTCAGCAAAGCTCACGTTGTGGGCAGGGAAACAGTCGCAAGAGGCATAGGGAGAATGGCTGGAAGAAACTCGGCGTAGATGCTGTCCAGCAGCGTGATTGAAGGAATTCGCTAAGAACAAGATCGTCGATATTATTTAAGGATCTCGTACCTTTGAAGGTCGCCCGGGACTATCAAGATCGGACCCATTGTTTGGCCCTCGATTGTTGAGTTTCCATCATATGCAACGTGATGCTGGTGAAAAACGGGTATAGACTCGCCAAGAGAATTCTCTGGTACAGAATGTAGAAAGTGTTGGTGAGGCTGAGAAGTCAACTGTCCCTATAGGAAGATGTCAGTGCTTCACACCGTTCACACGCGAAGACCGAACGTACATAATCGGGCAGGTGCTCCGTTTTTGATGCCTTGACGTGTGGGTATAGTGCTGAGTCCTGCCGCCTATACGAGGGGATAAGAAATAAGAAGAAATAGACCAGCACAAATCAGACGTACCAGAAATTGTAGTCCATGCTGCGATGCATTGTGAGTGATGCATCAGGAAAACCACCGCTTACTTATCTCACTTTTTGTCTCTTAAATTCTCTCGGAGTGTTACTTTTCCGACTTAATGCACTTTCTGGAAAGCAAATTCAGAGTTCACAAGTTGGCACCATTCAAAAAAGCTCAAAAAGCAGAAAAAGTTTTGTAAGCGCAATAAGTGGGGTACACGTAGTACTACCAGTACTACTACTAAGTCCAAGTCCAAGTCACCCGTCAGCGCTTGCTGAAACTAATGACCGCAGACCACGCAGATGCAGATTTCGTCACCTCAAATGATGACCTCATCACCTGTACCCGCAACAGCAGAGCCATAGTCATCCTGACTCGGAGGGGACAGCACGAGAGTGACGAGACACGTGTTTTCATATCGTTGTTGAAATAGAGTTGAGAAGGGGGATATATTCTATGATAGCCTGTCTGACGCGCCATGACTTAGCCTCTGCAAACTCAATGATGGAGTTAGGTCTGAGCATTGCAATAAGCACTATGGAGACTCACCTAATGCGCAGAAGTTGCGCTCACCAAACTCGTCGTCTAAGCACTCCGCTCAAGCTCATCCTAGATCTGAAGTGCTTGCTGAAAAGTCGCCGCAGATCACGCAGATGATGACCCCATCACCTGTACTCGCAACAGCAGAGCCGTGGTCATATTGACTCGGAGGGGGCGGCACAAGAGTGACGAGACGCGTGTTTTCATGTCGTTGTCGAAGTAGAGTTGAGAAGGGGGATATATTCTATGATAGCCTGTCTGACGCGCCATGGCTTAGCCTCTGCAAACTTGATGACGCAGTAATTAGACCACATATGCGAGTAGCGGACAGAATGAACTTACAAGAGCGAGAAGACCAAAACACCTAGGATGCGACCTCAAAAGCATGATGGTCTGCGAACTTGTTCAGATAGAATGCTTGAAAAGTATCATATGAGTCATGGTGCTTGATGTCGCGTGAAATGATCTGTGCTCCATAGACTGGAATGAGGTGTGCAGCACGGTAAATAGAATCAATATGGATGATTCCAACAGAAAAAGAATGGTCAGTATCAAACGAAGGTGTCACAATCCACATCCCAGTGTCCTGGTCGGGTCCGTCGCTGGCTTTGTCAAACCAGCGCACAACGGCACATGGATACGAAACTGCATTGAATGTGAAAGAAAAAAAACACATTACGCGCGCTATATCCATGCCCACCATCCCTTCAACACTTGCATCTGTGTTAACAAACACACAGTCATACCGGGGCACCTCGTTTCTCCAAATAGGACAGGCACGAATATGCTCACGGCGCATACCGCCAATTCCACTGCGGTCGCTGGGCGCATAGAATGTCGAAGATGCAGAATTAAAGACTTGGATGTTCCCATCAAATCGAGGACATCTCGAAAGCGGGATTTCAGAGGGAGGGTGCTGGTCGTCTGGGTACACTTGTTCGAATAGGAAGCGGCGGAGGACATTGTAGAGATTGGGGATAGAGAGTTCCGTGGATAGCTCGGGTATAGTGTGTGCGCGTTTGCGTTCTGCGATTCTATTAGAAGAGTGTTCACTGTAAAATATGAGATAGCTTACGAGGGGTCTTTGCCAACTGGACATGGGCCTGCACCAGTGTTGGGCCATTGTCAATTTCGCCCTCTTCGTTATCACCCTGTATAGTAACATCAGTGTTGAAGAGTACTGGCACCGTGGCGCTATTCTCGTTGGGTTGGCTGGCATCAGGCATCTTATTTAAGCGCAAACGCTCTAGTGTAAATTTAAGCCAACAATAAAGATGTAACTTGTTATAAAACTTACTTAATGCCTTGAGTGTGGCAGACAGACAGGTGCCGTTTAACATTCCGCGGTTCTTGAAATCAATGCGTGCTGCTGCGAGCTTATCGAGGCGCTGGTTTGTCACCAGCATCTGACCAAGGGCTTTGTAGCAACTCGAGCGCCTCCATGGCTCCTTGACAGCTTTGATGTGTTTCGTCTCGGTGATCGAGGAGCAAAGGTCATTGGGCGCACCAAAAAGTTGGATAAGGAGGACATAGTGGGAACAAGAGTGTTGCCGAGGGAGAGAGAACGTGAAGACAACACCCGTAGATTCAAATATCTCCCTGTAATGATGGAATCGGTCAAGAGCCTCCTGAATTTGACCTAAAGTAGATTCTGTAATGATGTTGCGCCGTACGAGATAGCAAAATTCGAGAAATGCGCGAAACGTGCGCACCACATCTGTTGGGACGTGACCTTCGATGGCAGGTAAATAGACCTGAATTATTGTTAGCCGAGTTGCAATATCCTAGTTAATGTGATAGTGAACTAACCTTCATGAGGGCTTTTGAATCATCGCCCGTCCATTGTTTGAATCCCCGACCTTCTGGAAATCGTCGGAGACCTGCAAATGAAGCAACCGCAGCAATTCTTTGATGATGTGAGCTTTCGAATCATCAACTCGAGACAAAGTGACGCACCTTCGATCTATATCAGCTTGAATTCTCTCCGCTTCTTTCGTACCATGGACATGTTGCAGATACTGTCCAACCCACTTGACTAGGTGATCCTTGAAGGTTCCCTTAATCAGTTGATGCAGGATATCCGGCGCGATAAGTTCGTGAATATCGCCGCGTGGAAAATCGTTTGTGAACGGCTAGAAAGGATTGAGTCTCAACTCCGATAGAAAAGATGCGCGAGACTTACAACAAGGTCACCAACAATCCCATACTCCATCCACAAAGCACCATAGGTTGCCTCTTCAACTAACGCTTCTGTATGGTCACGTCGACGACACAGTGACTTCGTGTCTAAACTGTCAGGATGTGACATACACCTAGTAGCATTAAGGTAGAGGGATGTTGGAGATAATTTAGGAACATACCTCGGACACCAATTGCGCACTATGCACGCTAGTAGAACCTGCTCCTCGTAATCTGCAATGTATGGTCCAAGGCCATAAATTACACGCCGATAGTGGCCGTCACCGAAGCGTACAACCTCTGGTGTGGTCATACCAGGCCTTAAGTTCTCGAGAATCTTGGCGACAGATGAATGAAACAGTTGCCGACGGAATTTCCGAAATTTTGAGTCTTTTGCGTGCTCCTCTGTAGCTGCTTGACTGTGATTAGCGCAGAACAATAGTAGTAGTGTGAAACATACTTTTTGGCATAGCGAGGAAGCCAATAATGGCAACGGCATCACGATGTGCACGTCGGACATTATTACGAACATTCCCGATTGATACATACAAGGGATAGTAATCGTTGGCACCAGTCGCCACTGAGACTGTTGTCTTGTCGCTTCCGAGTATAACCGGCACAAACGTTGAGCCGAGTGTATCCGGATCTTCAGAAATAGTTTCCTACTGAAATTTTCAGCATGTGTAGCGACAGAAAACAATGAAAGACAACGTACCGCTTGGTTCCATGCCCAGTCACCAGACATGAAGTCCTGCCATTGGCGTTCATCGCCATCAGTCAAATACTCACGGTAGGGCCGATAATCCATCTCTGTAGCGTAGTCCGGATTCCCCAACATGTTCTGAATAACCTCATGGGGGTCTCGGTACCAGACATCGTGAGATTGGTCCATCCAGGGTAGTACATTGGTTTCGGGCTTCTCCCCAGTGTACTGGACCTTGAGGGATTGCCATTTGACATCACCCACTGGCGTAGCGTCAATAGTTTTATACAAATCACGGTGGTCCGCAAACGGAGGTTTGTCGTTGTATTTGAGGAGGGTTGCAGCCCAAAGATCCAATAAGATATTGATGTCTCCGGCAGACATTTGGTTGCGCGTGTACAGAAATTCTGCAGTCTCGAACTCGACACGATTTCGATATGGAGCCCAGTCATCGGGTGACTTGATTGGAGGTGGTGTCGGGGGCGCTCCATCTGCAAGGAATCGTCCTGTCACGTCGCAAGGACGAGCTTATATTGATATACGTGTTAGTTGTAACTAGCTGGAAGGACTTTGTGAAACATACCATTTAGTTTTGGGTGATAGTTGCGGTATAATCTATCACCCGGCCCAAAAAATTCTGCGTTCAAATTATCTGGAATGTCAGGCTCATTAAGTGCCTGACTTGGGTCAGATGTACCCGCAGGAAAATTGTCACCGCCTGCAGAGATGTTGTCATGACCTGCTGAGAAGTGGCCATCCAGTACTTCAGGCTGCTCTTCAACTGTAGTGGTGTGCGAGACGCTGGTGGTAGCAGTGTGTGAGACGCTGGTGGTAGCAGGAGCTGGTCCGAATATTGAGTGTGAGGTGTTCCAGTGTTTTTTGCGCCCTCCCTGAGACTTGAAATGACGTGCGCAGTGTAAGTAACCGCAGGGAAACTGGAGAGAACTATGGTCCCTGCGAGCGATGGGCATCTTGACTGTAAAATAAAGTAAGGCAGAGAACTTGAAGTGCCGAACACACATACTAGTACTAGTTTGATACTATTAAACAAAAGGTGACACCCCGATTACCACAGTCGGCAGCTGTTGGGGGTGGGACTTACGACTTTTTTTCTCAACTTGAAACCCTACTTTTCTTTTCCTCTTCCGCAAAGTCTTATCCCTCACCGTCTCCCCCATCTGCACAGTCATGTCCATGACAGACGCTCCCCGGCGCACCCGCCCATCGACTGCAACTGCCCGACCTGCTAAGGTGTTGCTCGACACGAAGATCAAGAGGCGATCCCCGGCTCAAAAGGCTGCAGGATGACCTTGTCATCAAAGAAGCGAGAGAAGCAAAGGAAGCAGCGCACCAAAAGGGGGTTGAGCGTATTGCTGCTCTGCAGGCTGAGATGGAGAAAGCCCAGAAGGAATTGATCATGAAAAAGGCGACTCCCGTTCCGGCCCAAGCCTAGGGCCAAGGCGATAAAGCCAAAAGTGACTCAGAAAAAGTCTGTGGTAGGAGACACCGGTGGTGGTGACAGTCCTGCTGATAGTGGTATGTTGGAGGACCTAGTGTCAGAGACTGACATTGCCAGGGATGTGGAAAATAAAGCTGCAGGAAGGGGGAAAAAGATGGTGACGAAGAAAGTCGCAAAGACGTTGATAAGGGATGCCATCAGTAACATGCAAAAGAAGCTCACTGAATCATCCTGAGTCAAAAGTGGAAGGTGATGATGCACGTGCTGATGGGAAATCACCGTAAGGCTTTTATCTCTCACATTACCATGTTGCTCCTCACTGAATCGGACACTCTTTTTTCTAAACCTTACTTCCAGTATCAACACATCCACAAAACTTGCATTAGGTGGCCGAGTGACCAACTGGATCTCAGGGGTCAAACCTGGAAATCCAGAGCCGCTGTCATGTCCATCCATTGATAGCACTTCAACTCGAGCACCTCCGTCATCAATTTTCTCAGAGGGCAATGCTTCCTCCGCACCGACTTCAGCCGCTGAGCTTCCGACTAAGATTCCTGCAGCTTTGCCTCAAATTCCGGATGGTGTCGCAGACGATACTCTTACTGGCGCGTTTGCAGATGATATCGACGATTCGTTGGAGCGTGAGGATGCTCTCTTGGGGAGCAAGAAAAACAAGGGGAAATCTAAGGTACTATTGGCAGTGATTCATTGCCAGCATCCGAATCTACTAATTCCTTCTTTCACAGGTTGTCACGCTATACGAAGAGGACTATGATGTCGATGAGCCTGAGGCTCCACCAGAGGCATCAGACGACTCGGATGATGAGCTTATGGCTCTGTCGACACAAGTATTACCGGAGGAGCAGTACTCACAGGAGCCTAAGGCGCCATTCACACAGGAAGACAATCATATGTTCTTGAAGCGGAAAGCTAGCACCATAGACGATGAGGAGTCTTTGGTGTCCTGGTCCATGGAGATTGATGGCAATGCGGAACTGGTAGAAGACGCAATCATGAGTTCTGATTCGGAGGCACCGCTCCCTGTCAAAACTAACGCAGCAAAGAAGGAGAAAATTCTGCGCACAACATATTCAGTAAGGATTCTGGCCCTAATCGCACTCATTTCTGACAATGTACAGACATCTGTTACTGCATCTCAGGCTATAGTCGACAGCAAGCCGCCAGCTCATAAAAAGGCTAAGGTCAAATCTTCCGCACTACATGCCCGTGGTGCTCCTGCTACCACATGCCAGCAGAATGCAGATACTGCACCAGACAACATCAAAGCACGCAGTGCCTATCGCACAGTTGACCTACCTCCAGCGATGCAAATGGATCAGCGCTGGGCGAAGAATTTTATCCCTACCATAATGCTGTGGGCCGGAAGCTATGAAGATATCTGGAGTATTCCTGACGAGGTCCTTCTCCATCATGCGCAGCTTGTTCTTAACGCAGTGTACAACGATCTCGACATAGTGGTTGTTCACGGTGGAGTTATACATTCACTCGTAAGTCAGCTGTTTAATTCTAGGTTTAGCGACCTGAGCTAAATCTATACAGACTGCACAGCGCATTTCAGAGTGGCGCAGCAATTTTGGCTCCACAGGGCTAGTCATCATCATGGACTTTTTATCACGAAATTCTGACGTGAATCCTGTCAAACTGGCCAAATCTCTTAATGTTGAATGGGCATTCTTGTTCGAGGACCCGGACAATCCATCTCCACTTACTGCATACCGCTCACCCTTTGTACTGCAGTTATTTGGCACAGCACACCTCAACGCCATCACCGGTTATGTGCAGGTTCCCTCATTCGACATGTGCGCACTTGCAACAAGTGGGATGTTACGGCCTCTTGCTCTTTCTGCTGCAGCGGTGAGTTCAACCTATAATGGCTTAATCATGCTCATTTTTTTCAGATTGAGCGCGCTGTCTCCATGATCGCAAATGAAGTACTCGAAGTTCAAAATGTTCTGTCATCCGCATCAAGAGGTCGGGTTAGCATCAGGCTACCGAAGGTCCTCAACAAAGTTACTGGGAAAAAGACCAACATTCCGTTTTTATTTTCGGCAGCTCTCTGGCTTAAACCAACTAATTCGTACATCAAATCTCTGTTAGGCAAGCCTGCTGGGTACCTCGAAACTACAGTACAGATGGCGTGTACCACCTTGAATGATGTCACTGAAACACCGTTGGGCTCGCTGATCGACGATGACGAGTCGGAGGATGACAAGCGTGCTATGATTTGTAAGTATTTATCATTCAGGCGCCCTCTCACTGACATCCATTGTTGCAGGATTTTGTTTTTGTTGCAGCACCTGCCAGTGCATGAATTTCGCTGTCCTGTGGTTGTTTTCTGCCGTATATCATGTTTTCCGCCAGCTCTGCTATCATGTTTTCTGCCGCTGACTGCTTTTTTGCCTGCATGCCCACCTTTTCCCCCATTCCCCCAGTTCCTTATGTTACTGAGAGTCTCCTTAATTTCATGCTTATCACGCTTTCTATGTATCCTCGTTATCCTGCTATCAAATGCTTAAACCGCTTTTTCTGCTTATTTAAGTGAATTAAGTAAAAATCCAGAGGACGAGTGGGCTTAATTAAGTGGCTCGCGCTTTTTCACTCCATCGACTTATGCGTCCCTTTTCGTGTAATTAAGTGACAAATAAAGTAAAAAAAGCAACTGGTAGTTTTCCTGATGTGGCATTGAACACTAAAACAATAAAAGCCCAGAGACGTGAGATCGTGCCAGAAAGGAGAAAGGCCGAAGGCCAAGTATTGTTTGCAGGCCAAGGGTCGGTGGCATGTAGGCAAAGTCGGGGGGAGATGGGAAGGCATGGCTGCCAATCACTAAAGCTCCATATCAGATGCACAACACAAACTTTTACAGAGGCCAAAGGCCAGATATCTCGAGCGATAAGCGGGTCTTGATGAAGCCAATCCAGAGTTGAAAGAAGTGAAAGTTGCACGAGGCAGCGAAGGCCAGTGAGATCGTGAAACAGATCTGCGACTTCAAAATTGACCAAGGACGCTCGGAGGCGGTCCCAGAATCGGAATGACCCCATTAGTCATACGTACTGCTTGCGATATCACATGCCGACAACACCTCATGGGGTCATTCTAAGAGTAGGTGAGTTCCAGCATTCGGTGCGGTAATCTATAAATCTATAAATCTATAAAGTAAGGGAGAACGGTTGCGGGAAGGGACGGACGCTCGCGTGGTTTCCGCTTGCACCGTGTAGATACGCTTAGATACGCTTAGATTCGCTAAACGCCATGTGGTTTCGCTTACCTCGCTTAAAGCTCGATTTGGAAACTCGCGTGGCTATCACGTGCGTCCGCTGCCCGTTAGGGCAGCACTCATTGAAAAACATTTATTATTTACGAAATTCAAATCGTAATAAATTTAACTACATATTTAAGAAAAAAATTTAAGAAGAAAAGACAATTGAGATATGAGAATGGGGAAAATTGGAGAACAGGAGAATGGAGAACAGGAAAACAGTGAAAAAGGGAAAACATATGAATGGGAAAAAATAGAAGAATGGGAAAACAGGAGAAGTGGGAGGATGACAAGAGGATGGGAGGATGCCAAGAGGATGGGAGGAGGACAACATGAGGGGAGGAGGACAACAGGACGGGAGGAGGACAACAGGACGGGAGGAGGACAACAGGACGGGAGGAGGACAACAGGACGGGAGGAGGACAACAGGACGGGAGGAGGACAACAGGACGGGAGGAGGACAACAGGACGGGAGGAGGACAACAGGACGGGAGGAGGACAACAGGACGGGAGGAGGACAACAGGACGGGAGGAGGACAACAGGACGGGAGGAGGACAACAGGACGGGAGGAGGACAACAGGACGGGAGGAGGACAACAGGATGGGAGGAGGACAACAGGACGGGAGGAGGACAACAGGACGGGGGGACAAGAAGAGGATGGGAGGACGACAGGACGGGAGGACAAGTGAGATGGGATCAACACATTCAATTTTACTTTTACTTTTCTCATCTGCACAGAGAACAGGGAAACAGGAGAATGGGAAAATCAGAGAACTTATGAGGGGAACATAATTTGCTACAAAGTGCTTTGTAGCACTGTAGCGCAGTATGTCCTGCTGAGAACAGGAGGGTTCAATATATCTGAATGTAACATATCATGCTCAACTTGATGAATACAATATAATTTATTTCAAGACCTAAAATAATTATTAAAATACCCAAAGTAGGATGAAGCCGAAGGCCAGGAAGCCAACAAAGAGCGCGAAGCGCTCTTTTTGCTTCCTGTGCCGAAGGCACAACGGGTGTGTGCTAGTAAACGGTTTGCTGGCCTTGATTAGCTTAGTAATTGTGTTGTGCGATGGGCTTCGGCAACTCGCCGGTCGGCTATGTTGTTTGGCTTAAGGCACGGCAGGAGTTGACTCACCTTGAGAAGTCATTTCCCTTCAGTAGCACTCGAGAGCCGAAATCACAGAGCGACTTGAACATGTTGGCGCATATGTTCCATGTGCAGAAGGAGTACTGCTTTAGAGCAATGGAGCAAGATGATTTCCCGCGTCTTCTGAGGGGTAAAGCGTTTAGAAACCTCACTCCCGTGTCTCGTTAGTCCGACTCGTCGTCGGTCTCGTTGGGCTGTGGATCGGCCTTGCCGCCTGCTTCTCCTTGATTTCTTGATGTACAACCTAATCAAAGCACATTTTCGTGCGAACTCGATTCCATCCTCGTTTTCCCCGGACGTCCAGAGTCGACACCGTTCCGTACGCTCACCATTCGCGAGCCGTATTTGAAGAGATTATTATTGGCTCGTGCCATCTGGGTTACGACTCTTGTCTCTACTTGCGTCGTAGTACTCACACTCCTTTTCTGGACTGTCTCCGGACATCGGCTATAGTGAGTGGGTTAGTTTCTGCATTTCTGTACTTCACGGATAGACCTGTGTTGGAAGGGTACTCGATGTATGATGCTCACGAAGGAGAGCTATATTCAAAATATTTGCTCGATACTGCGCTGGCTTCTTGCTCGTTCCCAACCTCATGGTGCAGCTCAATGATCAATCAATTCGACTTTTCAACATGTTCGAGGATAATCATAAATGGCTGTTACCGTCATCATATCGTGATCTACGCGAGAGTCGTCACTATGGGAATATATCGAGACTATAATCCAGGAGGGGAAGGCAGGTCTACGTTATCCTCCAAGCGGACCACTTTGGAATTAGGGATGAAAACACGATGCTCATCAACCCAATCAAAGACCTTCTCCAAGTTCCTACCTCGGTGAGGAACGTTGAAGTTAGGAAGAGGATTTTCGACACCCTTGACCCAGTCGTAAGTGAGCATTGTCACGTCGCCACGACACATGGTGATCTGCCTTAGCATCTCGATGCAGTGATCTGAGGTACAACATAATTAGCAGACATGGTCCGGGCAGGAAACAGCATGCCTACCGAGATGAACGCGGAACTCTTTGGGGGATTCGTGAGCGCCATGACCCGCGGATTGATCACCCCAGCTGGCTCTGCGAAGCATGTCCTACAGGGGAGTGAGTAAAAATCGACCAACTTTCCTGTAGTACAACTGACTAAGCAATGGAGCTGGTGAATGACTTCTACAGTTGTCATGTAACCTCCGCCGTATTCCTCCGGATACCTGACCATGGCCGGAGAAGGTTTCTCCCCTGTTCTGAGCAGTTGCTCACGGGTCATACGGATTTGACGCGCTGGGAAATACAGTCAGTAGATGTGTACGATGTAGGTGAAGTGTGGGGTGCAACCATTCAAAGCTACCCTATCCCAAGTGGCATCGATTTCTGGAGACGGGCTGCCACGATATATAGAAGGGGTGCCCAGAGTTCCATTGAATCTTATGATGCCGGTGGATTCGATCGCTTCGTTTGCTGGAGCTGTGACGAGTAAGCAAGGTCCTGTGTGTTGAGGCTGTCTGACCACCTACAGTACAGAACTACGTCGTCGATGGACGGTGCCCGTATCCATAGCATGAAGAATATCATCGTTATGGACATCAGCACACCGTGGCTTAGCCATGGCGACCAGCGAAAGAAACGATGAAGTCTTGTTTCTGTATTACTATCAAGAAGGCTCGCATCGTCACGATCGTCGACGGGAGAATACGATGCAGAATATTCCTTGTGCATAGCAGGCGCAAGAAAAGGGACTTGAAGTTCGCAGGTGACACTTGGAAGTAAGATGTACTCGTGGTGAAGTTAAAACCCAGGAATTATAGACTGACGATGATACTAATGAAAGTTTTACATAATTAGAATCTACTCTTCCATGGGATGCCATTCCAGCAAGAGCCGCGGCGGTGATATAAAGATATCAAATTCTCCGTGTTTACAGTAAGCCTTATCTGTGCAATCAGAACTGGATCCTATGTAGAACCTGACCTACGGAGAGAATTCGTGTGGGCAAGAAGCAAGAAGCTGCCAGGATTGAAGAGATACATGTGGTGTCGATGGTGATAACGTCAAAATAGTACTACGAGATCTAAAAGGTAAAACGCAAACGCTAACAGAACCGAAACAGGCTTTTGTCTCATAGGTCAAAGGCCACGGGTACGGTGGCTTCCCGAGTTCCACAGTTCGGATCGTCGTGACCTTCAAATTGCCGATCGGGGAATACGAGATCGTGAGCGTTGTCCATATGAGAATTCTGGTGGATGCCTTTCCTCGTTAAAGTTCGAATCTAGTAGACAAGGTGGCAGCTAATTCAGGTGACCCGAGTCACGAGCGGATCTACGAAAAGGTATAAAACCCTCATGAAATTTCCAATGTAGTGCATCGACAAACTCCTACCAGTCGCACCTCTTAACTCAAACATGAAGCTTTCTCTTGTGTTCAGCGTGCTCGCATCTGTAATCGTTCTTGCTACAGCGTACCCTACTATGCAAGGAGCTGGCATCGCGAAACGTTCCTGTGAGTGTTCATATTTATCACCATGTGGAAGTTGATAACTGTACTGACTTGCTGCCAGCTGTGGAGCAGCGCGAGGAACTGGACGCAGAAGACCGTAACTATATCAAATATCGGAAAACGGATGAAGAACATTTCGGTGAAATTGACAGCTCGTATGGCGATAAAGCCATCGCGAAACGTTCCTGTAAGTGTTCATATTTATTACCATGTGGAAGTTGATAACTGTACTGACTTGCTGCTAGCTGTGGAGCAGCGCGAGGAACTGAACGCGGAAGACCGTAACTATATCAAATATCGGAAAACGGATGAGGCGTACTAGGTCCGGCATCGCTGCAGCCTCACACACAAGAAACTTCCCTGTACATCTGCATCCTTACCAGATTGCTTGTTTTCTGACATGTTGAGTGCCTATGCAATACAATCCCAGTTGTTTCACGTGCTCGTTTTTAAATTTTGACTCAACTACCTGCAGCTGGTGATATTGCTGTATTGCATTTTCTAACTCGTGTGTCGTCACCTCAGAAATTTGGGAGTCAGTGTATCAACCAGTTGAACGATAGTCAGACTTGAAAATAAATCTCCTGATGCTCCCACGTGCCTGATCTAATTAGACCTGACAGCTGGGTGATGGTGTATCTAAGTCAACATGTTTCTACCTCTCCCCACCCAAATGAATAAATGCTGAATATTGGGGAGCCTTAGGCCCTTAGATCAGCGTCGAGCTCGTTCTCGGAAGTATCCTGCCCTAGGCCGTTGCGCCCGCGTGTCTGGGAACTAATATTAGGCATTCTGACTATATTTGGATGCCGGCGCCTTCCGGACAATGGGTAACCGAGCCTAGCGTCCAAACCTTCGTGCTCGCTGTCTGAGACAGCAAGCTCGTGTATCTTCATCAGTAAAATCACAAAGTCCTTTTTGGCTTTGAGCTGATTAATCAGTCTTAAATTTCGAGCCAAAGTTGCGCTGGATTATATGGAGGAGTATAGACAACGCACAATGGACTCTACCATAGGTAAGTACTGTATTCAGCATATATTATGCTTTTTCGTCTAGTCTTCAGAAATTTATATACATGAAATATAACATGTGTCTGCTTAATTGCAAATTTAAGCTTGTTCCTTGATGAAAAATGCATGGATCGTTCGCCGTTTGGGACTGGTGGACCAGTGATGGTGCTTATGAACCGAGCAAGCACTCAACAACCGATTTCAGTCTATGTTCAAGCAATAATATCACTGTACTCGAAAAGTCAGACATATGATATGTGGTATACAATAAAATAGATTAAATGTACTTGCATAGAGAGGGTGGTGTGGGGATGCGCAGAACCAGGATGCTAATCAGGGATAAATAAGATATCACAGGCGGCCATGCGAGGCGCTGAGAATAAGGAGATGCGGGAGGCCGAAGTGAGCAGCGGGAGACTGCGGTAGGTCGTGGCGGCAGTATCAGGTTAGCGAGAGCACAAGGAAGGATGTGGTTGACACTAGATTTATGGAAGGGCGAGGAAGGATCTGTGTTAGTATGCCAAGGTAGTGAGAGGCTGCACGATGCTGTTGCCCTTCGAGTATGGGGCTGGAGGTAGGAGCAAGCAACCCCGCAGGGAATGTGCAGGAGGCTGGAATGAGGAACTGGGGTGGGTCGTGTCGGTAGTGCCAGGCTAGCAGAAGTACGAAGACGTCAACGATAACCGGCGTCACTTCGATAGCGGCGCCAGGGCTGTGGGAGATTCTGGGGAGGTTGTGGTTGGGCGAGTGGTGCTGGTGATTCGGTGAAAGGTGGGTATCAACATTGTCGACGAAGAGGAAAAACGAAAAACAACTTACGTAGCCGCCAACGTCCTTGGGGTCTTTCCCAGAGCTAGAAAGACTGGCTGCTCGGACTTTTTGCCATAGGTAATTAAGGGCTCGAGCTAGCCCAGACTCATAACAGGGTGCTCAATCGGAGTCAAGGACGAGGTCGTAGATTACGTGATCGACCTTGCCCGATCACCGCTCTTCAACGAACGACCACGTAGTACCATGTCAATAATCAACACTGTGTCCGCGACACGCGCAGATCCCGCATCCCTAGACCTAATGTTTCCTCAAGACCTCATTTCTTCTGAAGTTTCTGCCCAGCTTCCTTCCGATCTTCAGGTAAGTTGATCATCGGCTCCCTCACGTTGCTTTCGCATTAAAAGACACAGATACGCCCGCTAGCGTCAACAGATTACAAACGCGGACATCTCGACGTCCTCTCCGGTCTATCTATCGTCAACGACCTCGGCGAGGTAGCGTGGGTGAACCAGTTCCACGCCATGCGCGCAACGCCGTGCGCATACTTTTCCATTGTCATCGTTGACAAGGCGAGCGACAAGATCGTCGGCGTCGGCACCGTCTTCATCGAGCGCAAGTTCCTCCGTGGTCTTGGCAGCGTCGGCCATGTTGAGGATATCGCCGTCGACAAGAACTACCAGGGCAAGAAGCTTGGTCTCCGTATCATCCAAGCTCTTACGCATATCAGTGAGAGTAACGGTTGTTATAAGACTATCTTGAATTGTAATGACGCCAACATTCGTGAGTTGCTTTTGCTATATAGATTTTCGCTGATACTGACCAATGTCTCACAGCATTCTATGAGAAATGTGGCTATGTCAAGAAGGAGAACGAGATGGTGATTTTTTTTTCAAGCACATCTTATAGCCTTTTCTAACGGAATATGTAGGCGAAGTACGCGCCGGCGCGTGTTAACGACACTCCAAAACTTTGATCTGCTATTTCATCTATTGGACTACATTCGTATATACCGCCGTCACCGTATTCTAGATCTTCCTGCGGAAATTCTGTACATACTACACATACCTGTAATACAACTCTACCTCAAGCTGACTGAGCATCGAAATGCACGAGACGTACGGACGTCCCAAGAGTCAACAGATGCGGATGTACCATGTAGAAGCATGCAGCATATATTTTGCGCGCGAGAAGTCATGTAGAAAAGAATGTGCGATACATAGGCATGTGCCAACAACAAAAGAACTGCTCATCGGCCACCCTTGCCACCCTTCATCTGCTGCTTCGATACCCTAGGTCCACTTGCAACAGGCGCACGTGCAGGCTACACCAGCATAAGTCGCACGTACCCCTTGAATTATTGACGACATACCTTAGCCTTTTTCGACTCCTTCTCTTTCTTCTCAGTCTTGGCCTTTGCAATGGCCGAAATTCTCTGCTGGTTGCGGACAGCAGCGGTCTGGTTGCGCCTAGCGGCAATAGTAGCAAGGTCAGCACCAACGATGCCACGTTGGTGCTTCACGGTCCGGCGAGAACGTTTCTTAGCAACTTCCTCGGTAATACCCTTCTTGTGCATGCGGCGGTAGACCTGTGTCCATGCGATCTTACGTGGGTTCTTGCGCTGGAGGAACAGGGAAGAGTTCTTGGAACTGGAGAATCGGAAAACCTATATTGCAAGGGGCGTTCAGACAGGAAGCTTGAAAGTTGGGAGTAGAGCTGACTTTGGAGTCTCCACGGACAAAGAGTTTGCCCTTGGAAGGGTACACACGGAAACCGGAGAACGCGTCGATTTCGACCTTCTACTCAAACACATTGAATGATTTAGATTTCAGCAATGGATGTATATGCAGTGGAGACGCACCATCTATAGAACCGGCGTGCACGATGAGAATAAGTCAGTCCGCGTCCCTTCCAAAACTCATATGAATATGTGACAAGCCAGAAACGTCATCCGTTATCAGTTTGATTCATCCACCACTTTTAAAGCCTATCTTTGGCTGGAATTCGCCCCAACTTCGTGCATGAACAGAACGGGTGCATCCCTGGTGTTTGGCGAAGAAAAATGGCATGGATTCTTGCTTACCTTGACGGAATTGCCGGGGCTTGCTGATTTGGTGGTGCCTCTGAGGACGGGGTAGATTCGATGGGTGGCGGGGATTCAACTTCGGCTTGTTCCGTTACCAAATTTGGTAATTTCGAAGATACTTTGACCATGGAACCTACGCAGTCGCCGAACCAAAGATGGAGACTCTGGGCGTCGACGGCGACCGCCAGCCCGCAATGTGAATTGTCACATTAATTCCAGGGTTACGATTAATATGTGTAATCTGATGTTAAATATCAATCCGGAGCACAGTTTTGTTTTGGAGTGGTTCTCAATTTTGATTCTCTAGTCAACTTTTAAATCATACTTCTACCTACTGCGAACATGAAAACCAAGTTCGAGGATTGTCGTATTAAATTGAGTCATTGTGATTCAATGGCCAGAGCTCAAATAGGTCATCCTGATGCTGTGAATATCATTGCGCGGCAAGCCAGTGCAGTGTGTTGGAAAGGGCTATGTACCACAAAGAGGGGTAAACCTGGAACAAGAAAGTGTCACAAAGCGGTTACATGTCACTTGTGCGTGCGAATATACCGCTGCCCTCCCACCTCAGCAACGCCTCTACGCAGTCACTCCAGTCACTCCTCAAGTAACTCCCCCCTCCAAATCTCACTTCCAACGGTGTGTTTCCTTTACTGAGACCATACTAATCTGCTGCTTATTCCACTACTGAACTTCATCGTTTCAGAGCCCTTTTAGTGTCCTTTTATAGTCATGTTCGTTTGTTCTCCCAAATGATGCAGGCGCAGTAGTTCATCTGTATCTATCCTTATCATAGGTCCGAACCTTACGACCCTTACCTCCCCCGCAATGGCTCCTCATCCAATCCCGCTGGCGGGTCAAGTCAAGGTGGAAACCCTAAAACCGCAGCTATCCAGCAACAAATTGACGACACCGTCGGTATTATGAGGGAGAACATCACAAAAGTCGCAGAACGTGGAGAGAGATTGGACTCGTTACAGGATAAGACAGGTGCTTGATTGTGTGGTTTGGTGTATTTGAGCGAAGTTTGAATCTATTTCCCTAGACAACCTTGCTGTTTCGGCACAGGGCTTCCGTCGTGGTGCTAACCGAGTACGGAAGGTGAGTTTAACTTAATTTTCTTATATTAATGTAATACTAAAGCATGTTCAACAGAATATGTGGTGAGCGTGATAATTTTCTTTTCAGTTGCGACCAGGATTTATCGAACTCGTAATTTCTTAGGTGGAAAGACATGAAGGTCCGTTGGATTCGCCGCTCAACATCACGTTCAAGGCTGACTCTGTCTTTTAGATGCGCATGATCATCGGCGTCGCAGTCGCAATCATCATAATCATCATCGTAGTCAGTATTGTGAAGGCAACACATCACTAGGCAGTACGTGGGTTCCACGCCTACACTGCTCATTCTTACTACCACTAGTCTGTTGGTTGTTGTATCTATGCACCGTATCGTTAATTCTTCTGCTTGTTCTGTGCTTTACTTTTTGTTGGCTGCGATTCACCTACATTCTTCCGTAGGGCCCTAGTGGGCGAATTGTGGACCCCGATACATAGCTTTTGCTTTGTTAAATTGTCATTCGTGTTGTGCTTATGGATGATCCACATACTGCTTACTCTGGGCTAGTGCACAAGGCTCATTGTCTAAAATTCGTTCGACTTGTTCTCCAGAGGTCGTTCGAAAATCGAATTTCAAGTTCCCTCATGGAATATGTATCCCGGACTCCAACTTGGAGATATGATCAGGCACATGGAAGCAACGCGACACTTATAAATTACTACATAGTGCCGTTGGAGCTCTGTTACTGACGGGGACCTCGAGATAAGTGTGTTTCAGGAGTGATGCTAGATTTGTTTGTTTACCAGAACAAGCTTACTATATTTGTAAGACGATTCTTTTTCGTGCAGACTTCGAACAGTACTAACGTTCTGCATGTGGCAGGCATTGTAAGCTCGCCGCTTCATAATCAGCCTGAATAACGTCTGCGATAATCACTGCGACAGTCTTGGCTACTTACAGGCGTGTGGCGTTGGCGGTTCCTGCATCTTCTGCCAGTTCCATGAAATCCTTCTCCTCACCGTCTGTGAGCATTCACACGTAGCGTTGAGATATTTTTATAACTCAATTATATTCGTCGCAGAACAATCTGTCGAAATTTTCACTTGCTGTGCGCTTATTTTTAACCATGAAACCGATAGCTCGAGACAGTGGTCGTTTTCTGGAGTATCGATCATAATCATGGAACTTCATCTGTAGAATATCCAGATCAGATACATGCGGTAGGAAAAATCAATTGTTTGTCGCGCTCGCCAACCCGCGGCCTGTCAGAGTGCTGTATCTGCACTGCAAAGACTGCCAAATTAAGTCTACTGGATTTGTACAGGATCTTTTTTTTGGCAGGGCTGCGAACTTGGGAGGTTATAAGTGTAATGAACACCATGATTTCCTGTGCCCTACCTTTCGACTTTTTCCTGTGTATATCAGAAAGACACTGTCGATGTCGACACGCAAAGGTGTGTTCCATTTGTCTGCCTGCATTCAGCGCTTGACCATCAAGGTACTATTGAACAGAAAGTACACGTGGCCTTTCGACTCATCGAATGGGCATACAGGCCAAGATAGCGGCACATAACCATTAGATCGGCCTTCAGTACCGTACCTTAGCGTATCTCAACGGTTCGGTTCGGGGGCAAAGGCCCTTGCGATGGTTGTGGAGTACTTTGGCCTCCATATCCGAGTCACTGTTGGTGAGCGCTTATAATAATGTAAGCGTTCTCTATATCTCATTGCATTCCTTACTTCCTTTTTCTGTCAGGTGCGACTGACCACATTGGCTAGCTAGGTTCACAAATGGCCCTTTATAACCAAGATGGATGAAAACATAATGCTTGGTTAGAAGATCGCGATCCAGCTGGCCAACTGCGTGGGAGTCGTGGCCATTGCTAGAGCTAAACCTAGAAAATTAGCTTCAAGCATCACTCGGGGTTACTCTAACATGAATCCCCCGAAATGAATCTCACCTTAGGAGTCAGTCTCTGGCCTTCATCCTCCGCGGTGTTCAGCCATTCACCGCGTTGTTCAACTTCAGAAGACACTTGCCGGATTGCCGTGGTGATCAACTGTTCCATTCTTGTCCTAGCTGGCTCTACATGCCACCGGCCCTTGACACGCGAAAAGCTTTTGGTTCTTGACGTACAAACCACCTTTGGTCATGGTTGTCGGCCTTCACAGTTGTTGGCCTTCACAGTTGTTGGCCTTCACGGTCGTTAGCCTTCACGTATATGATGCCACCTCAGAGTTTTGAACTAATTTCTGTGACTTCCTCTCCCACTGGATCGCATAATGGATCATGATCCCTGGTGCGTCCGGACTCCTGTATTTTTTTCTGATGCTGATCCTTTTCATAGGATGAATTGGGCATTGAGTACAGGACAATTATTTTTCGATGATGTGTGTTTCTTCTGTGCTTGTAAACGGTACTGCACTAATATTTCGCTGTGGGGCCCGTCGTTCAGTCCCAGCAGAACTCGACGAGCGACGATCAAGTGTTTGCTCAACCAGGCTTTTTCCAAAGCTATAGCGTATCCATGGGATATGACTACAAGTATGAGCTCCTCTATGTTCCTGCTTGAGGGAAGTTAACTCCTTCAATAGTGTTACTGGACAGGCTTCACACAACGACTCTTTGCGTACAGAACCAGTAGTTGTCGATAATGTATGTTTCGTCTGTGCTTGTGAACGGTACTGTACTAATATTTCGCTGCGTGGCCCGTCCTTAGTCTCAGCAGAACTCGACGAGCGACGATCAAGTGTTTGCTCAACCAGGATTTTCTCAAAGCTATAGCGTATCCATGGGATATGACTACAAGTATGAGCTCCTCGATGTTCCTGCTTGAGGGAAGTTAATTCCTTCAATAGTGCTACTGGACAGGCTTTGCATAACGCCTCTTTCAACTATTCCCATCCCCTTTTCTTCGAAAATCCGTCTCCCAACAATCCCAGGTCTTCTGGAAATGTTTCCGAATCGCACACATCTAGCCGTTTGTTAGTCTGCAAGTGGAACGATGGTCATGGTCTATGTGGCAAGACTCTAAATAAAAAAGACGTCGCGAAGCATATGTCGTCATCACATCTGCGTCGTGTTCCTGGTGCCATCATTGTGGAATGTCAATGGCAGGGATGTACAGAGCCCATGCGCCGAGACACAATCTTGCGGCACATACGTCAGTTACACTTCGAAATCAATCCTCGACGGCAGTCGTAGATTACTTCAATTCTTACTGTGGCTAGACTCTGTCATCCACAGCCGTTTTAATCACAAATTCTTCAACTGCCGTTTAATATCTGTTTCCTGCTTTCTTGTAACTAGTGTTTCTTGTTATGTCGCTTTCCAACAAACTCGTGGCAATTTATTTATAAGATGCTTTTACCTTACTTCATGTAACTTTTAAACAAGTTGTTCGTCCTTGAGAATATTTTTCAGCTCCAAAGCTTGCTCTTGTTGTCTTCAGAACCCGATTAAATTCACCAAGAATCTATTAAGAAACATTCTCAAGTACGAAAGCACGAAACAACATAGGTGACATAACATAACTACAAAGGGAAACACAATATAAGAAGCGAGAGAAAACAACATAACATAAGCGTGAGGGGAAAACGAAACATGAGTGTGGGGGGATCAAATTACATATAGCGATGCGGAGGGGCTCGGAGACAGCGCCAGAGGCTCCTTAATTATGATGAGGTGCAAGAGACACACTCGATGATGTACTAGAGACCCTCAGACTTTGCTGCCAATTGTGAACAATATGGGCCGCGGATCGTGAGGGAGTCTATTCATGTGCGAATCGAAGTAACCTATGCCTGGCGTCGCGATCCGATTTCGAGGTGAATTTGACGAATGTGGCGAAAAATTGTATCTCGGCAGATAGAATCTTTACATCCCTCCCATTGACATTTCATAGTGGCGCGACTATGCGGTGGGAGATGAGATGACCTCACATGCTTCACCATCTTTCGGAGTTCATTTTCAGTCTTGTTGCATAGACCGCGATCATCTTTCCACTTGCAGACTAACAAGTGGCTAAATCCGTGCGATGATGATTGGTTTTCACGAACCGTGTGAGCGTCACCATCATCGGAGAAAGACTGAGGAGAGTGGAAATCGTTGAAAGAGACGTTGTCCGAAGGCTGTCCAGCAGCACTATCAATATAAGAGTTATTTTTCATTAAACATGATCATTGGAGAACTCGTACATGTGAATATTATACTGACCGTTCTCAAGGAACGAGTGCGTCGAATCACTCAAAGATAGACCATTGTTACGAGAAAACTCTAGATGAGCAGGAGCCTGATCGTTGTTCGTCGAGTCTCCGTCATACATAAGCTGATGCTGAGCAACCACGGTCGCTGGGGGATCCTCTGGAGGTGAAGGCAAGTAGTAGTTCTGCTGAGGCTGAAAGGAGGACAGGCCCTAGAACAATATATAAATATATCAGCGCACTCTGTTTACAAGCATAGACAAAACATACATGATGGACAAATCCCGGCGGTTCTGCGTGCAATGCATTGAATAGCTCCGAATCCTGCTTCCTATGCAAGAAATCGACACCGACTTAAAGAAACGTAGTTGTTCAAGGAGTAGGAACGCACCAGAAATCATAACCCACTCTGTGCTCCGCTGAAGAAGATCCATGCAGTTGTAATTGGCTATTATGAACCGGGTAAGGGCGACCCTCCACGCGACATGATACAGAAACATTGCATGAAGACCCCATATTGAGAGAGGCGTCCGAAGGGTGTCCAGTAGCACTATCAATGAGGTAGTTAAATTCCCTTCAATAGGAACATTGAAGAACTCGTACCTGCGAACATGACGCTGATCATTGTTCTTCAAGCCTCCGTCATACATAAGCTGATGCTGAGTAGCCATGGTTGGCGGGGGATCTTCTGGAGGTGAAGGCAGGTAGTAATCCTTCCGAGGACCGAAAGAACGATGGGTCCTACAGCAAAAAAAATCAGCGTACTACAGTTTACAAGCACAGACAAAACATACACTGAATGCCTTGGATAGCTCCGAATGTTCTCGCCTGTACAAGGGATTTATATCGAAAAGAAACGCAAGAGTACAAACGCACCAGAAATTATAAGATATCTCGCGATCCTCCGAGGAAGAGGGACTAGACATGGTTTTGAAGAAAAAGAAAAAGAAAAAGAAAACATCTTATGTAGTGACATGGATCGCAAGACTGACCGAGAAGGACGACAAACCAAAGGTGACTTGCAGACCATGAACCGCCGGCATGTAAGGGGAGCTAGGACAAGAATGGAAGAATACGAAAGATGACAAGGCCGAAGGCCAGAGACTGGCTGCCAAGGTGAAATTCATTTCAACGGTGCCATGTTGGACGATCTGAGTCCAGACTAGCATCTGTGACTCGGAGGCTTGCATCCCCCTAATAATGAAGCGAGATTTCATTCGTAACGCCTGTAGAGGGTATCGAAATGCCCAGATGATGCGGATTATAATGCGCTATCGAAATTTTATTGATAAGTATACTGACCACAATGTAGATTTAGCTCTAGCAATGGCCGCTAGATCGCGATCTTCTGAGCACATTTTACGGCGGCATCCTGGCTGGTTCATGTAAAGCTTCCAGTGATAGGCTGAGAAGGATGGTAAGGCACCACATAAGGCAAGCCACGAGATGGATAATACCACTCACGCAACGTGATATGAAGGCCAAACATTGCAACCTTCCGCTCGAAGGCCTGAAAAGTGACACGGAACCCGCGATTGTCAAATATCACCGTGGTTTGGCCTTCGGTGACATTTGATCAGTCCAAGGCCAGAAATTTTCTACCGATGATAACGACATTAAACGTGGAGTGCTGGTAGATAGCATGCCCTTATATATCGGTATCATCAGTGTCTTTCTGGCTTACACAGGAACGAGTGGGAAGGGGGCTTTGGGATTGAGCGCTGAGCGCTGAGCACCCTTATATATAATATATATATAAGCTTCCAATTTGTTCCCACCCAGCACTGCGGGTACAAAGTTACACGCGGTCTTTGTACTTGCAAGTACAACACTTTGACAGGCCGCTGGGTTGGCACTGCACTGCATGAAGAGTGCAGCTAACAGTTGAATTACCTGCCGCATGTATCTTGCATGTAGTATCTGATCAGGATGAAGTTCCATGATTACTAATTATCACAGATAACTACTATAGAAATCCGCTAGCGTCTCAAGCTGTTCAAACCCCAAAGGTAAATATCGGAACATGATCGCATAGCAAAAGAAGAAGCGGAAATTCGCTTCGTCGGGTAAAAATCCTATGTGCCAGTGATTGAAGGGTACACTGGCAGGCGGACTCGGACTTGGTAGGTAGAGAGGTCAAAACGTAACTTTTATCGATCCGAATTAGCTATCGTATTAGACTGATTACTAAGCTAATTATGAAGGCCAGTAAACCGTTTATCACCGCACTGAATGCTGGAACTCACCTACTCTTGCAATGACTTGCATTGCCCCGTTGCCGTCGTTGGCATGTGATATCGTAAGCAGTATGACCAATGGAGTCATTCTGGGAGCGTCGAGTGACTTTGGAGTCGCAGATCTGTTCCACGATATCACTGGCCCGAAATGCCATCGCTACCTCCTTGCAACTTTCACTGCTTCTTTCAACTCTGGATTGGCTTCATCAAGACCCTCTTATCATTCTCCGAAATTTCTGGCCTTTGGCTTCTGTACTTTGTGTTGCGCATGTGATATGAAACTTTAGTGATTGGCAGTCATGCCTTCCCATCTCCTCCGACTTTGCCTACGTGCCACTGACCCTTGGCCTGCAGAAAATAGTCGGCCTTCGGCCTTTCTCCTTTCTGGCACGATCTCATGTCTCTGGGCTTATATTGTTTTAGTGTTCAATGCCATTACTCACAATGGATTGCACCATGCCCTACAGTTTCTGGTGCGCCTGATCTGTGCTGGTCTATTTCTTCTCATCTCTTATCCCCTCGTATAGGCTGCAGGATTCAGAACTATACCCACACGTCAAGGCATCAATAATGGAGCACCTGCAAACAACTAGCACCGATTATGTACGTTCGGTCTTCGCGTGTGAACGGTGTGAAGCGCTGACATCTCCCTATAGGGACAGTTGATTGCTCAACCTCACCAACACTTCCTGCATTCTGTACCAGAGAATTCTCCTTGCGAGTCTATACCCATTTTTCACCAGCATCACATTGCATGTGACGGAAACTCAACAATCGAGGGCCAAACAGTGGGTCCGATCCCGATAGTCCAGGGCGACCTTCAAAGGTACGAGATCCTTAAATAATATCGATGATCTCGTTCTTAGCGGATTCCTTTAGTCACGTTGCTGGACAGCATCTACGCCACGTTTCTTCCAACTATTCGCCTGCCCACAACATGAGCTTTGCTGACACAAACCTTGCCGACCCATGGTCACCCATGCAAGGGTTCCAGCATGACCAACGCAATCAATTGCAAAAAGAGGTATACCCTCAATATGTGGTCAATGGTGATAAGTCAGAATCGCACATCGGTCCTACGTTTGTGTGCCAGTGGAATGCTGGTCGTGGCATATGCGGGAGAACCATAAATGGAGCTAGGATCGGTGAACATATGTCTTCATACCATTTCAAGTCACCTTTGCCCGCCGACGAGCGTTTAGAATGTCTATGGAAGGACTGTGAACTCCGGAAGCCTGTGCGCCGAGATACAATCACCCGCCACATCCTGGAGAAACATCTCGGACTCAGGTATCGATGCAAGCTCTGGGTAGCCTCTCCTGCTGGGGCCGGTTTTTGTCAATCCCGGAAAAATACACGCCTGCGTTAATGCTGATCGTATCTTCATCTATACTCATTTCTTGCTCTAGTTTGTTTTCAGTCGATATTACTCGCTGTTGTTTCTGTACAGACCATATGTATTGTGCATATCTTTGAACCAGTTGCGCGTTAAGCTCCCTACTAGTAGTTTCCTATACTACGCATGTAACATGTTTGACAGTCGTGAATCTGATAAAATCTCACCACCTGCTGGAGGGTGGTCAAGCATGTGATTAAGTACTCTGAGGGTGCATCGACATCTTTGATCATAAGCGAGAACACGATGCGCACCTTCGCTCTGTCGCCTTGAAGATGATAGGGAGATGGCGCTTCGCTCGCCTACATAGACAGTCTTGCTCGTACAAAAGATACTGCATAACTACATTTGCTTGACAACAATGATCAAATTCGAGATATACTAGATGTAACATGTGGTATCACCTGGTTTTGCGAATTTCATATGAGCGACGCAAAGAGATTGTCTGAAGGGGAAAATATCATCAGAGATCGACGGAAGCAAAATGAAATTATGAAGATCCATAGAGATCTAGATGAATTCTCATTTGGAGGATCGACGAGGAATTCGAAACCTAGTTTGAAATTTTGCCAATATTGATTCGCAGTTGTGTAGCAATCACGATTCATGATGATAGCTGTAAGAGATAGATCCGGTGTCAAATAGAGAACGCACATGCCGTCCGTACTCAGCTGTACTAAGTGGGCGATATCGCGGTGCTGGGATGGTCAAAGTCGTGACAATGAGACGTATGTAGACCAAGTCTACTAGCACAAGTGTGAGTCAAGGTATGAACTCGATATGAAACAGTTCTTGAATACACACCTGAAAGCTGGAGAAAGCCAATGTGACCGTTATCGCCTCGTTGCACCCGAATGTCAGGCTCCACTCAGCTTATCCATATACTCTAAGGCTCGGCTCCGAATGACTTTGGGCAAATGCGAAGATATTAATAGTACGGGAAGTTGTGCGTCCGCGTGTTGCAAGGTGCCCCACAACAAAAATGTCAGCTTAAACCAAGTTTGGGCGTGCTACATCGAATTCAGAATGTTGAAATTGAAGTCAACAAAGACGGATAAAGCATGACAGAGCGCAATCAAACAGAGAGAGAAGTATACGTGCGTGGGGTTAGCAGCATGTGAAAGATAGTAGACCTGGGGAGAGCACGCCGGAACACGTTTTAAGATGGGCCCAAGACTAGCAAGAAAAAATTGCAAGATGGCTGAGGCTTGGTAAGAACTCCTGGCCCGATGCCAAGGACTATGTATGATCCTGATCATTGTGACCAGCATTACCTTCACAACCTCGGCTACGCCGCTTCGCTTGATTTGTATCATTGTTACTCGCCGCAAGAGGTTCAGGACTGGATCCATTACAACTTGAGCGCTCCGAAGGATTGGAGAATGGGTCAGGCATAATCTGATGTGCAGAATGTCGATGGTTGAGGCCTCTTTGAGAGCAGGAACACCATGAGATTACCGGCACACTCAGCGTCTTACGCATGCACTCGCAGCATGTCACGGAAGTAGTCCTGTTGTCTGAACGCGAATGAAACGTGCACGAGCGATGGTAGCATAGTTGTTATGGTGAGGAGGATGTGGGAACAGCGGGCATCACGAACTGCTCGTCGAACTTGAGAGACCTCAAAAAACTTGCGTAAAACACGACGGACAACCCGTCGTGAGGGTGCTCCTTGATTCAACACCACCAGCAAAACGAGAGGGAGTAGCGACAACGACAAAAGAGCTGACAAATCAAGTATATAGTGCTGCTCAATTCTAAAATGTCGTTGTCGATATCAGCTGAGTACTGTACGTGAACATGATTGCCGTCGCTTATCCGAGGTACACGGTGATTGCCGAAGTAGGGTTAGTCATGTGTTGTGTTGAACTCCACGCTGATTCAATTGCTTATCGAGTCGTCAATCAACCGTTCGACGTCTACTATCATCCTCACACAGACATATGCCTCGCGTGCAGCCTCGAAAGAGAGATTTAAGAGAGCTTCTAACCTTACACTCTGTACAGGCCAGTATGCTTGCTGTATCCCGGCATGAGCAAGGCCGTTTTGAACAGCCCTTCAACAGACAAGATCACGACGAAGATGAAGAAAATCATACCTCGCGTTATTTCGCTCGCATGAGCGCAGGTCTTCACGCACTCTCCATCATATTATCAACTCACTCCCGAGGCCCTTACAATCAGTGGCAAAAATGCACCGAGTTTTTTGAAATTTCGATGTGCTGGCCAGATCGAGACTTTCGCCATGAGTATCGGTGCAAACATTTTTCAATCTGTCGAAATGTACTCATGTCTAGTCATTTTAGTGTCAGCCGCCCTACATTTGACCGCTTGGTGCGCCTTTTAGAGCGGAATCCCATCTTCGAGTCCACTGGAAAGAAGCCGCAGCGTCCCGTGCGCTATCAACTGGCGTGCTTTCTTCTGCGTTATGGAACTCGTGGCGCTGACTCCATGCAAGCTGTGCACAAGCTCGGAATTGGTTTTGGTACTGTTTTCATGTACTGCAAACGTGTCGTGTGTGCGCTGCGGGAGCTGGGTTTGGATGTTGTGACATGGGGAAATGATGACCGTCTACAACAAGTTGCGACACATGTCATGGGCCGGTCTGGCATTCCAGACTGTGTTGGCATGCTAGACGGCTCCCTCGTACGTCTCACTGAAATGCCAGAACGTAATGGGTTTTCTTTTATATGCCGAAAAAAATACCCTGCTGTGAGTTCACTGAATTTATAATATTTTGTGCCCACTCACTTGTCATACAGATCAATATTCAAGCCATCGTCGATCACGAAACGTGGTTCACTGGGATCGAGCTTGGCTGGCCCAGATCAGTATCAGATGTCACAATGTGGAAGAAGTCCCACATTTGGTGGCATCGACATGAATACCTTCGCGATGGTATGCTTCTCCTTGCTGATAAAGGTTATCCGTCATCACCATATGTTCTTCGTCCTTTCACTGAGCCAGAGGTCAATGGCCAGCCACCTGCGGAAAAACAACGCCGCCGCAAATTTAATAAACGTCTATCGTCGCAACGGATTACCGTGGAGCACGCATTTGGTATGCTGAAGGGCCATTTTCCGAGCTTGAGGGACCTGCCACCGGAGCAAGACATTCGCGACACCTACCGCACAGTCGAAGCATTATTTGTGCTACACAATCTGTGCATAGACATGGGTGACTGTCCAGAGTATATTCCATTCTTTGATAGCAGGGATCCTGACCGTGATGACGAGAATGATGATGGTACAAATGATGTTGATGTCGCGGGCTATGGTGGACTTGTTGAGGGTGTCGAAGTTGAACTTCCTGCCTGGGAAACGGATGAGTGGTTGAAGGAAGCTGGCCGACGGCGGAGGCTCGCAATATTAAATGATCTTTTTCCGCTATGATACCTGACGACAATTAATGGGCACTAGTGAAGTAGTCAATTAGGACTTGACGAGCAGCTGCCTTTACCTCGTCCGGCATTCCGTCAATCAACAAAACCTCCCGTGCATTCCTTACTTTGGTTTCAATTTCTGCTAGCTTTACCTCGGCCTTTCCTTTCTCCATCATCAATCCATGCTGTTTATCCTCTTGAACTTCTCGTCGCTTGAGCAATTTTAGTCGTTCGCTGTCCCCATTTGTAGTAGCCTTCAAGTACTCGGCATTGGAAGCAAAAAAATTTGCTGCTTCATTGCCAACGTTTTGCGAAACCTGCCGCTTGTGACGTGGTGCGGGAACTCCTTTCTGCGAGACGGGTTTTTCATTTTTGGACCTTGAAGCTGTAACTTTAGGTTTCTTCTTTGGTCATGTGGTCTTCTTGCTGCTTTCATCTGAGCTGAATCCATCATCACTAGTATCACCTTTGTTGCTCTCATTGTTGCTATCTCCGATTTCAATGATGGCATCAGAAATCGTCCCAGAACGGAATTCTTCTTCTCGCACAAGACCTGGGTGTTCGCCGAGTCTACACGTTTGTGAGTATTTGATTCCGCACTTACCCCAAACAAACTTACCGCTCATTAAATAAGCTATACCATCCTTCCACGTACCACTTCTTTAACATGGCACCAGACAGTGTTCCAACATCTTTTCCCGCTGTCCGTGCATTTTCAATCTTGTCATCAAGCTCGTCAACATCTGGATCACCCCCACCATTTCCAGTCATCGACTCAAAATTGAGAATATACGAAAAAACCTTCCGCAGTCGTTCATAACGACCCCTCACTGATTCTGGACTGCGACGGCCATTGAATACTGTTGATGCTACCTGTAAGGGTACTGATCAGCATCGAAATATCACAATAATCCTATGTCAACTACCTTCTTATAAACATACTTTGCATTCACCATTAACTTTTCATAGAGCTGGCTGTCGCTTCCAAGGAGAGTCTCTAGTAACAACTTTGTGTCTTCATCTGACCAGTTCCCTTGATCTTCGAGCTTTGCTATAGCTTGATTACCTTCAGCCTTTGATTTCGCTGTGCTCTTTCGTTTCAACACTTTTGCTGGAGCAGACTGTTTCGGAGGTGTTTTAATATCTTTCTGTGGCTTCGTGCCGCTCCCCGGTGGGTTGTTCTTGGTTTCTTGAATGTTTTTCTGCAGTTCTTCGGCACTCGGCAAGCTATGTGCACCCTCACAATTGTGGTCCGTTGTCCTGCATGATGTGGGAATCATGCATGGACATGAATACTAGGTGACCCTCAAAAGATAAAGTCTGCTAGCTTAGTCCTCAGACTAGTCAACCCATACCTTGGTTTCAAACCATGGTCCATATTTCTAGTTTTCCCCAAGTTTCATGATCTGAATACGTTTTGACGGAAAAAGTCTAATGTGAGATGGGAATCACATTTAGACCTAGTTGATGTGAGAAGGGAAATGAAGGTTAAGGTATAGCCTTGCCTTTGGCTTATTCACTTTGGCTAGAGAAAACCATAGAGAAAAGTACAAAGCCAATAAAAAACCTATCCAAAAAGACCATGTTTCAATTCCTGCCAACTGCATTATTTTTTTGACTGTGTTTCAATTCCTGCCAACTGTCTTATTTTTGCTACCTACTTTTCTCTAGTGTTTCTTTACTTTACTTTTTCATTAGGATGCTTTGACTCACCTGACACTTCATAAAATTGTACCCATAGGGTATGATGTCATTATGATGTCATAAGACTCCACAGATACTCCTGCAGGTATTCTGTTGAAAGATATTATGTCATCAAGCTCTAGATTATTCTACTCTACAATGACATCATTCATGATGTCATTTCCTTCTAGAATATTCTGCTCCACAATGACTCACTCTGACTCACTCATGGAAGGTTCTGGAATCTTTTGCTCCACAATGATGTCACTCTTGATGTCATTATGATGTCATTACTCCACATTCCAGAATGTTCTGCTCCACAATGATGTCATAGCTCCATCTTTCACTTGTATTTTATTCTTTTATTGGGTTTGACCCAATATTTTGATTGGTCCTCCTTATTTTTTATTGTTTGTGAACCTAGGTTACTTTCCCACACAAAATGTATATAAGGAGAGCCCATTCTCCCCCAAAAATATATGATCTCCCATTTGTAGCAATCTGCCTCTCAGATATTTCACTTGCAAAGTTAGTCCCTTTGAAGTGAGACAAGTGCAGGGAAAAGAATTCCCTTGAGATTATAAGTTTCTTACCTTAGAAACTTATTAGTGCCATAGACCAAGCGTTCTTGGTCACATATATTGTCTTTGAGACCCCTTTGTCTCATTGCTCTGTGCCCTTTGACTAAGCGATCTTAGTCATCTATCATATTGTTGAGACCACGTCTCACTAGTTGTCCCATAGACCAAGCGATCTTGGTCAAGTTATAGTCCCCTTTGTTCAAGCGATCTTGAACATATATCGTATATTTGAGACCATTGTCTCACAGTCAGGTGTCCATAGACCAAGCGATCTTGGTCATATTTCATATATTTGAGACCACGTCTCACTAGTTCCAGTATCCAAGTCCAGAGCCTAGAAGGAGATTTCCTAGGCAAATACATTTCAGAAACCGAATTACGTGTCTAGAAGCTTATTCCTAGACAAGAGATTTGAGTTTCAATTAAGAAAAGTAAAGCTCCGGCTAGGTTGATCTTAATAAAAGATTAGTTTAGCGAGCCTCCCAAGAACTCACACGTTATCTACCACGAAATAGGAAAAGTCGTAGACCGTGTTAATCGAGGACTGGCAAGCAGTCTTATCCAAAGTGTAATTGTGGTGTCATTACATTTACACGACTTTATATAAGACCCTCGGTTATTAAGACACCGTGTGGGGTTGATGTTCACTGTGACCGGGTAGTGCCACTGGTTGACAAGTTTGTGGAAGCTTTGAATAAAACCTGTGAGCATATACATATCTTTTCTCGATGGCTACTAACCTGTACATGTTGTTGCTGACAAGGTTGCTCTGGCTGAATAATAGTATGTTGGTTCTCCCTAGTACGAGGGACCCACATATTTTGACTGTGTTGAATTTCAGTGCCGACTGCAGTTTGAATATGAAAATATTTACTGTGCATCATACCAGTAAGCATCTCGATGTGTAGGGTTGATTTGCCACTGCTGCCGCCGAGCATCATCAGGGTATCCAGCCGTGAATTCCTGTGAAGGTCTATTTCCACCTTGTACAGCCATGTAAGTTAAACCAGCCAATGACTGCTGTTCTCGCTGATTTGGGACTGCATTTTGCGAGGGAACTGGACTGAAGGGATGATATCTGGTATTATTAGGAGTGAAGTAGTTCATTGTACGGTGTTGTCTGCCACAACTTCAAGTTTCAAGCTTGTAGGACTTGCAATAATATTAAGTTACGTGGTGTTGGACAAATCAGGAAGGTTTAGGGTCTACGTGAGTAATTTACGAGAGGTTGGCCGTAAGGTGAAGTCGACATTGACAACGACATTTAAGAATTGAGCAGCACTTATATAGGCCGGCTACTTGAATTTAAAAGCCCAGTGTGATCGATTTTAAGTTCATCATCAAAAATCGTTAGATCAGGACCGAGGTCTCTAGAATAAACTAACACGTGGTAAGAAGAACAAAGAAATGCGATAATGTAGCTTCGCCTGCGCTGACGACTGCTGTTCGTCGACACGATCTTGAGAGGCAATGCAAGCAACTAGAGTCTCTGGGTGGGCAGGACAACTGATCGCAGATTCAATCGTGCAAGACTTGAACAGGAAAATGGTATGGCCAAGGTGTGTCAAATACTGTTGGATTCATGATTGTGCTACGATATATGCGTGTGCGTGAATAATGCGAAACAAAACTTAAGGAATCAGGCGGGTGGGTGCAAAAAAGAGAGGATGTTCGAAGCGAGAAGGAGTCTGAGCGAGCTCGAGGTCGTCGTCGGAGGCAAAGGAGTGAACACAGAAGAAAGCGCCGCTTTCGCTCAGCTGGACGCTCGGTGCCGAAAACTTCCGCAGGCTCCGATTCCGGCACCTTGCTAATGATGGCGACGATCAACATGATGTACCAAAGAAATGAAATGAGCGTGGCTTACCTCAAGGGGTTGTACCAAAGAAATGAAATGAGCGTGGCTTACCTCAAGGGGTTGTACTAGAGGGATGAATCCTATTCTTTATAAACCTTCCAGGCCAGAATGGAACATATACAAGGATTGCCAAGCAAATGGGAACCGTATCACCCCAATAGAAGGCTGTCTCGCTTGTGCTGAGATTGCCGCGGAAGCCCTGACTAGCTTCCGCAACACGGTAGACAGAACGGATCTATCGAAGTATCAGTTAAAGACTAGAGATTACTGTCTACATGCAACACGAACCAGAAGTCCGATACAACTGATCGCCAAGGCAGCGGCAAGTGTTCGCCAGTCGCTATACCAGGGCTTTTTCGAGTCTCGCATGCAGACATCCTGTTCCTCAGTGTAGACCTTGTGGAGGAATCGTGCATAGATGGCACAAAAGAAAATGAAGGAGACTAGTTGCACAGCAAGACCAGCCAAAAACATCTGATAAGTATAGTTATTAGAACAGATTCCCACACGCCTAGGTGCAAGGACATACGTGAAGTCCTATCAATGCCAAACTTTGAACATTGGACGTAGCCAGCGAGGCTCCTATCGCCTTTGGCACCATATCATCAGAGAAGATCATTCATAAAAATTCAACGCTCACTTGGATTAAGAGGGTAGTCATGTCGGAGAAGACGAATATGTGGGTGAGCCATTTCACTGCAAGCAAGACGTGATAATCGCAGTAGATTTCACCGGCAAGGCGACCAAGAAGAGCATAATTCGCAGCAATGAAGAGACAGGGCTTCTCAAGGATCAACACATGTTCATAGGAATAGTTTGGTGCTAACTCACAGACAACACGATCATCAATTCTTCAGCGATGAAAATCCACAATGAGTCAGGGCTATAATGCAAAGTGAAGCGAAATGCGAAGCCGAGAGCATAAACTACAACCGACATGAGCAAGAACCAAAACAAGCAAAGGAGCGCAACGTGCCGTATTCCCCGATGACCATGGACAACATGAACTGTCTGCCATTGTAGACAACTTGATAAGCCTGAATGAGGACGACCAATAGTACATAAACTTTGCACCATAAGTTACGTGTTTCCATAGCTTGGTGGTCACTCACCAAAGGTGACAGCAGTGAGGGTATTGTTAGGGATATATTCAAGAGCATTGCATGGATCGTTTCGCGGGTCAAGATAAGGATCGGAAGGACATATCCATGTCGCAGAATTGGTGGCTGCCTGAGCCGACGTGGCAAGAAGAGGCAAGAAAAACAAAGTGCTCGCTAAGATTGGGCCAGCGGCCATGAAGAGGAATAAGATGAAAAGGAAGAAGATGAAGAATACCTTTCATATGCCAACGGCTTAGCTTCTATACTTGAATGTGTCCATCCAAAAGTATACATCGCAGCGCGTTATCCATGTGCGAGGCATGCCATATCACGATGGCACTGTATCAGCACATTTATCATTTGCGTGGAGTCCGCAGTGTGCGCGCTTTGTTTTTGTGGCTGGTGCCCATAGAGTGGATATAGTTCGAATCATGGCGGATCAAGGGAGTCCCCTGGAAAACGTGTCGCTGCCAGTGAGCCATTCGCTATGTTGTTGGGTTCAACGGTGACCTAGTGTTGTCGCTTGGCACAAGTTGGCAGAATGGTGCCATTCTGCCAGCGGCACTTTCCGGCAGTAGATCGAAGGAGGTTGGCCTAGAAGAGCCAGCAGAACTATGATAACAACTGGTATTTGTTCCGACTAACAAATCATAAAAAATGATGTATATTGACCGTTCAAGCTAAGTCGAGGACAATTGTGAGTGAGTAGTCACGTGAATCGAAAAGGTTGTTATTAAATTATTAATTATATCGGGACCCGTAAATGTGGAACACGTTGACATTCCAATTGCGGGGGCGTGAGAGTATTACACAATTGCAAAGTGCCAATTTATTAGTTGCAGTATTTTTTGTGAGAGCAGCTCTGCCTTCCTCGCACTCAGCATTCATTAATCATTTCTCGACCGCATGGATTCCGTGATATTTACATCTGCCACCTGCTGTTTGATGCATGTGTAGTGCGCAAAGTAACAAAAATCTGGAGTCTGAAATCCGTTTCCATCATGAATCATGATGCCATCAACACCAGTTTCTGTTTCTGTTTCTGTTTCTTTGTACAACGACGCCGGCGCCAGCTAGTAATCCACTTGCACCCTGAGCCTAAACAATCAAGTCTCCTCAATAGTCCCTGACTCGGAGCCTCTGCCTCTAGCCGACCCCTCGGAACAACTTTGAATGTCAGCGGCCCACGATATTCAGGCTGGTGCATACTGTAACTTGATACACAGGGCCCTTAGTACATCCTTCGTTGGCTCCAGCGAGTCATGAACAATGGGATTATGGTACAGTTCTGTGTTCATTTGGATGCACTCGATGTCGTCGCTTGTTTCTCACCACTGATACTGCACTGAGCTTACTCTTCTGAAGCTGTTCAATTGGTGAGTATTCCTTCGAGTTGTATTTGCAGTATTGATCCAAATTTCTACTCAGGTTTCCTCGAAAGCCTGGGTCAAGATTTATACAGTCGGGGCAGTCATCGACGGTACCTTGCATTGAGGGCACGCGTTGCGTGCTGTTCAGGCTGCTTTGCTTATCTCGTTTCATCGCTTTCGTGCTCTGTTTTAACTACTTATCATCCTACTTTTATTTTATACTATTATGTATGTTATATTCACATTTTCACATTTTGTACTAGCAGCTACCAGCAATACGATATGATATGTTCTTGCATGATGTGGCACTCCCTGGCAACTGATTCTCTCTGTCTGGACTGTCACCCAACCTGGGGCCAGTTTACAGACAGCTTGCTTAACACGGTAATGACTCTATGTCGTTGATTCATCTTTGGGATGTCATTCGTTCGTGACCTCGTAGGCATTGTAAGCAGAGTTTGTTGTATTTGCAAAGGAATATTCTAGGGAAAGGATAAAATCGGGATCTAATATACCGGTGAGTTTACGAGGAAAGTTTCGAAGTCTATCTAGTGCGTCTGGAGGTAGTTTAGAGTGTGTGTCGTGTAGAGATAGGCTTTTCGGAGAGCAGTAATGAATGCCATTAAGTCCTGGGCATCTTGGCAAGGCATGCGATCATATGGTGTATAATTCTTTCAAGTCCTCGTCCTCGTCCGACCAGCCCATGCTTCAAGTTTGGCCGCCTGGTTGATTCAGATCTGAGATAGTGACCCTGCTTCGCTTCGCACGTGGCGGAACAGAACCGCTTCCTCAAATTGAACGTCGTCTTCGTAACTACCAATATTAGCCTCAGCGGCTGGAGCCACATCATTGGAAATCGCTTGGTGATGTGGGAGGTCGACACGAGGCGAGGCTGATTAAGATCCAGAGTGCAGTCGGTGAGACTCGTCCGTGCCCGAGGTGCCCAATTGTGACAACCTCGATCATGATCGAGCTCGAGAGACCTCCATGATCCTCGGTTAAAACGTGCCTGCTCATGCTATATATAGGTTTTAAAATTTGCACTCAAGCCGCCATCAAAACGCCAGTGTTTTGCAAGTCACACATGTTGTCCACGTGGTGTTCAACTTACAACCAAATTCATTCCTTGCATTGATTAAGGTATACAATTCTGGGTATACTGATACCCTCTATTTTGGGGCGAGTTCCGGTAGGAAGGCTGGCAAAAATTAGCAGAATTGTTCAAGAATTGTTTATATAAGTAGTTTCGCGCGTTCATAATAGTGGTTTATCATTAAGTGCTACTCAAACGACCACAGCGCCTGAGTACTTGAATTTTCCAAAGTCCAGACTGTTTCTCTGCCTTGTGACCGGTCGACTCACGGTCAATCAGATCAATCTCTTCCACGGACCACAAATCCTGCAGGCGCAATTCCTTCATCAATCTTCTCCAGCTCGTTCCGCTTGTAGTAAACACGACTTCTGCCGACTTCTGCCCAAGGCCTACTACTGCCATCGGCAGAAGGGCAGACTCCCGGCGCCTGCTCAAAACACTGCTCCCACATGAGGCGTGTTGCCATCATAATACTTGCCCTCAATAATCGGAGATTGCCACAGACTTTTCATTTTGCCATGGCTGGCCGGGTGTTTAGGCGTTGATAATATTGCCACTACAGGAAGAAACTCCTTGACCAATGAGATGGGTTGTTCCGATTTTTTGGGCGCCTTGACCTTGGCCGTGTAGAGGCAAGCCTTTGAATCCCAGATCTGCCATTCCATGATGTCAGACAACCACGACCCCAAATGCCATCGATTTCAAAGGAATCGCTGCCTATGCGACTTTCACTTCTTTTACCTCTGAATTTACTTCAACAAAACCCTGTCATATCCTATTGTTTCCAAGGTTTCTGGCCTTCGACCTCATCTGTACTTGGTTGTATGTGATATGAAACTCTAGTGATTGGCAGTTGTGACTTTCCACCTCCCTCGACCCCACCTACATGCCACTGACACTTGGCCTGCAGATAACCATTGGCCTCGGCCTTCTTGGCGCGATTTCACATCTCTGGGCTTATATTGTTTCAGTGTTCAATGCCATTGCTCACCATGGATCGCAACACGCCCTACAATTTCTGGTACGTCTGACCTGTGCCGCTCTATTTCTTCTTATTTCTTATCCCCTCATGCAGGCAGGAGGATTCACAACTATACCTACATGTCAAGGCAGCCAATGCAGAGCGCCTACAAAAAACTACCGATCATGTGCGTTCGGTCTTCGCGTGTGAACGGTGTGAAGCGCTGACGTCTTGATATGGGAACAGTCGATTTCTCAGCCTCACCAACACTTCCTGCATTTTGTACTAGAGAATTCTCCCGGCGATTCCACACCTGTTGTTTCCCAGTATCACGTTGTGTGTGACGGAGACTCGACAATCGGGAGTCAAACAGTGGGTCCTCCGAGTTGTGATGACGTACTTGATGCGGGTATAGCTCAGGGCGACATTCAAAGGTACGAGATCCTTAGATGGCATTGATGATCTTGTTCTTTGCGGATTGAACTTCTTTTCTTTAGCGATACTGCTGGACAGCATCTACACCGCGCTTCTTCCAGCTATTCTCCCTATGACTATTTGCCTGCCCACAACATGGGCCACTCTGACACAAACCTTGTCAAGTCATGCTCGCACATGCAAGAGTCCCAGCATGACCCACGTCATCAATTACAAGAAGAGGTTGACCCTCATCCTCGATATGTGGTCAACGATGACGAGTCAAAATCGCACGCCGGTTGTGCGTCTGTCTGCCAGTGGAATGATGGTTATGGCGCATGCGGGAGGATCGTAAATGCCGCCAAGATCGGGGAACATATGTCATCATACCATTTCAAGTCACCATTGCGCGCGGACAAACGCTTAAAATGTCTCTGGAAGGACTGTGAACTGCACAAGCTAGTACGGCGAGATACGATCATCCGTCACATCGTCGAGAAACATCTCGGACTCAAGTATCGATGCAAGCTCTGGGCAGCTTCTCCTGCTGGTGCCGGTTTCTGTCGATCTCGGAAAAATACACGCCTGCATGAATGTTGATCATGTAGCCTTCGTCTGTAACTTATTATCATTCTTGTTCTAGTCTGTTTGCAGTTCTCGCTGTTTCTGTACAGGCCATAGGCTTTGTGCATATATTATATTTTAGTTAGTAGCACGTTAAGCTTATTCCCTACTAGTAGCTTCCTATACTATGCATATATAACATGTTTGACACATTATAGGGGAGGTCGTCAATCCGATGAAGTCTTATCACAGGCCGGGGAGTGGCCAAGCATGTGACTCTGTACTCTGAGTGTGCTTTGATCACAAGAGAGGACACGATGTGCACATTCGTCCA